>NC_135505.1:96761289-96976289 GCF_052857255.1 Amblyomma americanum
CGCCGATATGCTCGCCATGCATGTCGATGCCGAACACAAAACCTGGGATGTCATCCTGCCTTACGTCGTCTTCGCCTACAACACTTCAGTGCAGGAGACCACCCAGATGGCGCCTTTTAGACTCGTCCACGGCAGGGAGGCCACGACCACGCTAGACGCCATGCTGCCCATCGTTACAGAACAAGGGAACGCCGACGTTGCCACCTACCTTCAACGTGCAGAAGAAGCTCGAAGGCTTGGCGGATTACGGATCAAAGATAAGCAGCGGTCCGACGCCAGACGCTACAACTTACGAAGACGCAACGCGGAATACAAGCCAGGAGACCAAGTCTGGGTGCGGACGCCCATTCGCCGCCTTGGATTGAGTGAAAAGCTTTTGCGCCGCTATTTCGGCCCATACAAGGTTCTTCGTCGGCTAGGTGAAATGGATTATGGAGTCATCCCTGACGCAATGACTGCATCCCAGCGACGCCGCATACGACCAGAAGTTGTCCATGTAGTCCGTCTGAAGCCGTATTATGCGCGCTAAAGGCCGCTGTATTTTCATGCTCTATTTTTTGCAAGATCCGTTTTTTTTTCTCTTACTAGTCGCATTATTTGTTTTAAATCATCGGGTCGATGCTTCTTTGAGAGGGGAGTAATGCCGCGAATATTTGCAGTGTTTGTTCGTTTTTCAAATCTGCCGCCACACCACCTGATCGCTTTCTTTGTGACGCAAGACGCGACTAGATTTATCTCGATTGATCGCAGCCAGGCAGAGCTAATTCTACGTTGTTCCGGAATGTTCTAGTAACTTTGCAGGCTTTATCTCAAAATTTCGCTATCAGCTTTAAATTGAGCACTGCCGACAGCGGCGGCCATTCTGTTCGACGACCGCCCAGCACGCTTGTCACTTCGCCGCCGCCGAGTGATTCAGTCCATTTTGGGTGCAAGTCAGCCCAATAAACATTTTTTTCTTTTAGAAGACCCTTTCGTCCGTCTTCATCGCTGCTTCGACTGCCGTCACCACTACGTGACAATACGCTCTAAGGTGGCAGGAGCGTTGCAGGGCTTGAAAAGCATGAGCTTGAATTGGTAAATGCCATAGGGGTGACAAAGGCTGTCTTCTCACGATCCCGTTCGTCAACAGCAATTTTCCAGTAGCCTGAAGGAGATCAGTATAAGAAAACTACCTGGCACCGAGGAGGCAGTCGAGCGTGTCATCAATTCTCGGAAGAGAATAGACTTCTTTCTTTGTTATGTGATTAAGATGCAGATAGTCTACGCAGAAGTAAGGAAAGTCTTAGGAACAATGAAAAGTGGAAAAGCAGCTGGTGAGGATTAGGTAACAGCAAATCTGTTGAAGGATGGAGGGAAGACAGGGCGGCTAGAAAAGCTAGCCGCCCTGCGTACGCAATGCCTTATGACCTCCACCGTACCAGAAGCTTAGAAGAACGCAAATATTATCTTAATTCAAAAGAAAGGAGACCCCAAGGACTTGAAAAATTACAGGCCGCTCAGCTTACAGTCCGTTGCCTACCAGGTACTTACTACGGTAAATCTCTTATAGAGTGACAGCAACCTTAGACTTCAATCAACCAAATGAGAAGGCAGGCTTTCGCTAAGGATATTCCACAAAAGATCATATTCACGCTGTAAATCAGGTGATAAGAGAAATGTGCAGAATAAAAGTATCCCCTATTTATAGCTTTCATTGATTACGAGAAAGTATTTTACTCAGTGGAAACATCGGCACTCATGATGGCCTTGCGGAATCGGGGTGTAGAAGAGCCTTATGTGAAAATACTGGAAGATAGCTATCTTTGTCCTCCATAAAGTCAGCAATAAATTTTCTAATAAGGAAGGGTATCAGGCAGAGAGACAAGATCTCGCCATGCTATGCACTGCCTGTTTACAGCAAGTATTGCGAGGCCTGAATTGGGAATAGTTAGGGAGAACAGTTAACGGCGAATACCTAAATGATAGTCAATTCGCTGATCACTTTGCCTTGCTATGACTTTCAAGAGGTGAATTTCAAAGCATGATCAATCAGTTATACAAGCAGATTGGAACAGTGGTTCAAAAATTAGCATGCATTAAAGTATTGTTCAACTGTCTAGCAAGGGAACAGCAGTTTACAATTGGCAGCGCGGTGCTAGTAATTGCAGACGAATAGGTCGACTTAGGGCAGGTAGTGACAGCTGATCCGGATCATGACAGGGAATTAACTAGAAAGATAAGAATAGGGTGCAGCGCATATGGCAGGTTCTCGCATCATGAATAGCAGGTTACCAATAGCCTTCAAGACAAAAGGGTACAACAGCAGTATCTTACCAGTATTCAACTACGGGGCAGAAGCGTGGAGGCGAACGGAAAGGGTTTAGCTTAAGTTAAGGGCAACACAGCGATCCATGGAGAGAAAAATGATAGGTATAAGGTTAAAATATCGTGGGCGGGCAGAGTGGGTGAGGGAACAAACGCGTGTTAATGACATCCTGGTCGAAATCAAGAGGAAGGAATGGGCTTGGGCAAGGCATGTACTGCGAAGGCAAGATGACCGCTGGTCCTTAAAGGTAACGGAGTGGATTCCGAAAGAAGGGAAGCGTAGCTGGAGATGCAGACGGTTAGGTGGGCGGATGAGATTAGGAAGTTTGCAGGTATAGGGTGGGCGAGCTGTCCAAAGACAAGATTTATTGAAAAGACACGGAAGAGGACTTTGTCCTGCAGTGGGCGTAGTCAGGCTGATGACGATAATGGGGATGATTATGACAGGGGACACCCACGGCCTGCTAAAAGGCTCAATAATGTTGCTCGCCAGCATCTTGTCTACTTCCGTCTGGATGATATGGCGCTCTGGAAGGTGGACACCATAGTGCCTTCTGTGTATGGGGCTGGCGTCGCCCGTATTTATGCGGTGGGTCACGACAGTAGTTTGGCCTAGAGGACGATTCCCAATATTGAAGACGTGCAAAATCGGCCGCGATCATTGCAGAAGCAAGGTCCGGATGCGAAGCGGCCGAGCGGGAGTCATGGAGACCAAACGAAGGATCAGCTGTGACAGCAGAAACTGTGCATTCGACCAAAGGAAATAGTTCAGCGAGTGCCATTCCACAGGGTAAAACTTGAGTAGAGAGGCTGAAGTTTACAATCGTAATTAAGATGCGGTTACCGGTGAAGGTCAGGACGGTGTGTGGAAGGATGGTGTTTGCTGAAGGACAAAGTCCTTGAATGGGTAAGTGACGTAGGCACCATCAGGAAGAGGGGGTTCGGGTACATAGGAGCATATACTGTAGAATCGCGCGACAGGCGAGTAACTTCAGCGGTACGTAAGCGGGGAGGCTTGGAATCGAAGTGTTCAGAGCAGAGTGACAGGTCCAAACGAAGAAGCCCAGTGGAGCACTCAATTAGCGCCGCGTGTTGTTAAGCAGTCAATGCCGATGATCACATAAGGGGGGGGGGGGGCAGTGGCCGAGCATAGTGAACAGGACGGCTGTACGACGGGCAATGCAAACACGCGCAGTGCACATTCCGACGGCGGCAGCAGCACTGCCGTCTGCGACACGAACAGCTGATGAAACGGCGGGTGTCACAACCTTCTTCAGGCGACGGCGCAATGAGGAGCTAAAGACAGAAGTTTGAGCGCCATTGTCAATCAGAGCGGCAACTGGTGCATCGTCCACGCAGATATCGAGAAGGTCGCGGCGAGGAGCGAGGATCAGGAGAGAATATTTAGGGTAGGGTCGTCAATGAAGCGTCACCTCCACCAAATATTACGGGGTTAGTACAGCAGCAGTAACGATAGGCCGCACACAAGGGACATACCAAAACCAAAGTCACTCAAGCGCTAGCTGCGGCGTCCTCATCGTCAACTACCCAATGACAGAACAGCGTCCTCTTCGCTTCGCGACAGTCTACGGTCACAACATTTTGATGCTTAAAGGAAACAGCGTGCCGTAGCGAAACCTATAAAGAGAATAATGAAATATCATGCCCTGTTTTTTTTTTTGCACGGCAGCAGAGTATCCACCGGTGATGAAATGCAAACGAGGTCTCCCGACCCTAGTGCTAGGCTTCGCTGGGATGAAACGCCTACAATATTGGTCCCTTACAATGCCTTTTTTTAAGAAATATGCCTTGTGGCATGGCGCCTTTTGACCAAAGGAGCCCTTGCACCAAAAAATTGAACGCCATCATCAGCTAACATTGTGGGAGTGACCCATAATAAGCGTCCCAATAAGGTACGTTTGCTGGACACGATTGGCATCTAGGCGCTGTTCATACAAAAAGATCTAGCCGCACAATATTGTTTGCAGTTAATGGGCGCGAACTAGAGATCAAGGACCTCGAATCGGACTATACAGCACAGTCGCTGCATGTCAACAGAACATAAGCCTTACAACATGCCCGAGGCAACGCGCATCTCGCCGTTTGGCGAGCATGGACGCACCAACGGCCCACTGTTCGCCACAAGCGGCGAATGCACCCAACACACGGGGGGGGGGGGGGGGGGGGTGTTGGTCAGTCGGCAATCAACTGAGGTGATCTTTCAAAGCGCTCCGCAGGTGGCGGAGTGGTCAGCGGGCGCATTACAAAATAATTTCCAAGCCCCAACGGTAGGACTATACACAGATATACTCGTTCATAAGGTATGCAAGGATAGGTTGGATATGCTAATGAAAAAGTACCACGGCCATCTGTTCCTTTCAGAGGAGGTGATAGAACTCAGCAGAGCACGTTCTGGGACACGTTGGTGCATAGCTTGAGTAGATCAAGCGCACAAAAGACAGCACACAGACAAAGAATAACACGAAAGAGGCACTACTTGCGCTAGTAGCAAGCAGCGCCGGTCTCGCGTTATTGTTTGTCTGTGTGCTGTCTTTTCTGCGCTTCATCTACTTAAGATAGAACTCAGACTGCGAACTTCTCGTGCGTATAGTACCTATTTCTTTTCAGAAGGAAGTGCATGGAAAGCATAGAACAACAACGTCATGACAATCAGTCGACGCCATTGCCTAGAGGGTATCTATTAGGTGTCATGTGTGGCTTAGTTCTTGTGTTTTACCCGACTATGGTTTGGGTCGCTTCTTGGTAGCTTCACAAAAAGGGGGCATGAAACCATGGCACAGCTTAACGCGCCAGTTCTGTTTCCTTTTATAGGTCATGTCTGATGCTTCTCACAGGATAATTCAACATACTTTGAAGAGCGAGTTTAGACTTCTACAGAGAACGTCAAAACTAAACGTATCTCTGAGAATTTTTTTTTGCTTCACACCTAGCTAACGCTTGAACTTTCGCGTTACATGCTGCTGACCATCCTGTTTTTTTTTTGCATTTCGTGTTATCTCGATACCGGGCAGCGTGATAAACTTTAAACTACATTTACACAACATATCTGCAATTGTATAGCGACTTTCCAACACCACCAATTTATTTTTCGTATGAATTTCTTCGTTTCTTATCACTTTCTTTCTTGACAATTTACACCCTTGGACTCTTAATCAGCAAAACCCCCTCCACAACTCCAAGTAGGAGATTAAATTATTTATAGCCGTTAAAATACTCGTCCTTTTTATTTTTCGTAACACGAGCATTTTGTCACTTCTCATCAACTGAAATTAATACATCATAATTCCCTAAGTCGCTTTTGTGTTTTTTCTAGAAAAAAAGGTCTAAATTTCTGAATATCAATATTGGTAGTCTCTATTCCCTTACTAGAGTCATGCCTTCGTGTCAACTGCGGGCAATTTATTTCCCTTAGTCATAGAGCACTTCGAAAATATTTAAAGGTATAATGATTCATAAATTCCCCTTACCTGTACATGTAAGGACTGTGCTGAAAAGTTAGCATCCACCAATGTAGACCACTGTCATTCATCGCACCGCACATTGCCTGCGGGATGATATGTTCGATTTTGTGACTTTTTCTTTACTTTTCTTAATATACAGTGAGAAAGACGTGGCTCACCATTGCTGATCCGAGAAAAAACAACTGCTTCCCGGAGGTATTTCTGAAACCTTCTAGACGAGTATCTATATTCTGACATTCTTCGTTCAAAACTTCTTCGTATGCCTGTAATAAACAGTATACTTGAAATAAAGCTTGCAGATGGGAGGGCTAATGTGCCGCTTGCTTGCTAATTATAAGGCGTGCCCTGCGAAAACTAAGATGTGTCCTTTATTTTTTGTTTCAAATCTTCATTTCTACAAAGGAACCATAAAGAATGTTAAAAGACTGCGGCCTGCTGTAGCATGGTGTGCATAGGCTGACCCATTCCTAATTGCCTCGATATGATGTGCAATGCAACGCTTAAAATTGGTCTTCAAAATTCTGCTTAGCCTCCAGCCTCTCTGGGGATGACCGTGATACTAGGCACTGGTGAAACAACCATGTCTCGTGGGAATGGAAAGGAAAAAAAAAAACACTGTGAAAAATTGAAATTGGTTGTTGGGGAAAGAAAATGGCGCATTATTTGTTTCACATCTCGGTGGGCACCTGAACCACGCCGTAAGGGAAGAGATAAAGTAGGGACTGAGAAAAGAAAGAATCGAAGAAAGTGGTGCCGCAGTGTACGGCTCCGGAATAATTGAAATTTTTGGAAGACCACAACGCATTCGCTGACACCATGTACGGTTTTCGCCCGCACCGATCCGCACAGGACATTCTGCTACAACTCGATCGAGAAATTCTCAACCCCGTCGAATACCCCGTAAGCGACAAGGTAGTACTCGCCTTAGACTTAAAGGGCGCCTTCGACAATGTCAAACACGAAAGCATCTTACAACATCTTTCCCAGACCAACTGCGGTCGCAGAACCTTTCAGTACGTAAAACAATTCCTATCTGAGCAACAATCAATCACCAGGATACAAGACGAAGAACACGGCCCTTACCGGCTAGGAACGTGAGGAACCCCGCAGGGCGCGGTTATTTCTCCGCTCCTTTTCAATCTCGCCATGATGAATCTCCCGGCCCAGCTGGCGAAAGTCAAAGGCATTCAGCATGCGCTTTATGCTGACGACATAACCATCTGGGCCAAACACGGCACCGTCGGTGACATAGAAACCCACCTGCAGCAAGCGGCAGCGATCGTAGATGCCTACGCTCGCCATTGCGGCCTTCAGTGCACCCCGGCTAAGTCTGAATTTGTGCACATTCGCCCATCACCAAAGTGCGATACCAAACTGGAACTATCCCTGCCTAACGGCCCCATACCCGAACACGACGAGATCAAAGTACTTGGTCTTTTCATCCACAAACAAAGACGAGTTGAAACAACATTAGCCAGACTGCGCAAGGTAGGAACTCAGGTATGGCCGAATGGTCCGCCGGGTCTCTAACAAACGCGGGGGGCTACGATGCAAAGACGCCTTGCGGCTGGCGCGTGCCTTCGTAACCAGTAGAGTCCTCTACTCGACCCCCTACCTTCACCTTCGGAAATCTGACGAAAATGCCCTCGAGGTAGTCCTCAGAAAAATGTACAAGGGTGCCCTGAACCTCCCGGCAAACGCGTCTAACCAACGCCTCATGGGCCTGGGGATGGTTAACACATTCGCCGAGCTTCGCGAAGCCCATTTGACGAACCAATACACTAGACTCTCGCAAATGCCATCGGGTCGCCGCCTACTAGCCCGACTGCACATTCGCCATCACACAACACTCGTGGATGAGCGCGCACGTGTCCCCGAGATTTGGAGACACGCCCTGAACGTGCGACCTCTCCCGGCCAAAATGTCAAAGGAAGACTATAGTGGCAGACACCTCGCGCGGGCGGAATCTCTAGCCTACCACTACGGTGACAAACACGGAGTCTTTTACGTGGACGCCTCCGGCCCAGACCATGGGGGGTGGTAAACGGCCGCTGTCGTACACAAGAAAGCTACGGTGAACGGACTTACGTTCCGAGCTCAAAACATAACTCATGCGGAGGAGGTCGCTATCGCGCTAGCTGCCGCAGACCGGGACTCGCGGGTCATCATTACAGACTCGAGAGGGGCCTGTAGAAACATTGAACAGGGATACATTCATTTCCTAGCTTACCGCATTCTTCAAAACAGTGACTATCCCGGGGCCCCCGCTCCCCGAACGATAGTATGGGCTCCCGCTCATCTAGGACTCGAAGGCAATGAAATGGCAGATGCCTCCGCCCGCGCGCTCACTCTCCAGGTAACAACGCCTTCTAACCCAACCGCAGCGGATCCCGATCCCAAGCCCGTCTTTACCTTTACGGAAATAACACAACTTTACCAATCTGAACATTCAATCTTTCTCAAGCCATGCAAAGACCTCACTAAGACGGAGGAACGCATTCTCCTCCGTCTCTTCACCAAAACTCTGCTGTGCCCGGCAGTTCTGAAATTCCTTGATCCCGCTTGCACGGGAAAATGCCCACACTGTGAGGAGAAGTCCTCGGATATCTACCACATGGTGTGGGCATGCCAGTCAACCCCCAACCTAGACCCCAAACCCAACCCCACCCCGGAGGACTGGGAGGCAGCCCTGCTCAACTGCTCCGACCTAACGAGCCAAAAGGCCCTAGTCGTCCGAGCCCGAGCAGCCCTGGAGGCCAATGGGCTCCTGTAACGAGGAGCCCACCTAGTGTTTGTAAGGGGGGGTCCCTTCCGGGCCCTCTCATACTTCCTCCATATATATTCCCAATTAAAGTTTTCTCTCTCTCTCTCCGGAATAATTTCGATCACCTGGGGATCTTTAACGTGCGCTGACATCGCACAGAACACAGGCGCCTTGGCGTTTCGCCTTCATCGAGAGCGGCCGCCGCGGTCGGGTACGAATCCGGGTACTCCGGATCAGTAGCTGTGCGCCCTAAACATTGTGTCACCGCGGCGGGTAAATACAGTGAAGTAATAAATTTTAATGAAGAGTATGTTCTAAACTGAAACTTAGTGTCAGCCGTACCATACCGCTTGTAAACCTCTCCAAATTTGATTCTTGCTAAAAGAAAATGAAGAAAAATGCATCATTCGTGGATGAAATCGTCCTACAGCTCGCACTATCTTTTCATGCCGACTTTTTATGATTTCAAGGTTAAAAGAGAGTCGCATATAATACACAAAATGTAGAAAACGCAGGTGCGGGTGAAAATTTTTCTGAACCACATTGTTTTTGTTACATTAGGCCAAAGTTTTTCACACAAAACACATCCCTGTTAAAAAATTTCAAAGCAATGGTGAAAACTTTGCCTCTCTCTCGCCCTCACTATCCTGCCTTCATTTTTGTGTTTTGTGAACATGATTATTTCTGTGGTCACTCGTGAAAAAGAGCGAAAATGCCTACATATTGTAACAGTTGTTACACTGAAAAGGAACTGCAGCGGCTGAACGAGGGCACCAGAGAAACGGACCTACACTTCAGCGTCGTCTACTTCTAGAGGCTGCGATCTCTTTCTTCTTCTACTTCCAATCCTCGTGTCACTGCCCCCTCTTCAGGAGCATCGCCCCGATGCGATGTTACCGTCAGACCGAATAGCGGGGAGAAAAAATGTTCAAGAGGTACACCACGAGTCTGACATCACGGAATATGACTACATGCAGCCGGGAAGTCACTCGGGGGGTCGCTCGTAGTACGGCCTCATTCGCACCACATGCACAACGTCGCTGCGCTTGCCGTTGTGCGATGAACGAGCTGGCGAGGCTGGTGCGACTTCGTACGTTACGTCGCTGAGGCGGCGGACAACAAGGTAAGGGCCGAAGTAGCGGCGCAGTAACTTTTCGGACAGCCCGCGACGACGAACGGGCGTCCAAACCCACACATAGTCGCCTGGGTGGTAGGTAACGTAGCGGCGTCCAAGGTTGTAGCGGTCAGCATCGATCTGCTGCTGACGGTGAATGCGGTGTCTGGCCAGTTGCCGTGCTTTTTCCGCGCGCTGAACATAGGTGGCGACGTCGACAAGTTCACTCTCACTGTCAGGGGGGTCCACGGTGTAGCATAGCATCGAGGGGGGTGGTAACCTGTCGACCGAAGACTAATTCGAACGGAGTGAACTGCGTCGTCTCTTGCTGCGCGGTATTATACGCGAATGTTGCGTATGGGAGAATTTCGTCCCATGTCTTGTGCTCGATATCAATATACATGGAAAACATGTCGGTCAAGACCCTGTTGAGGCGTTCTACCAAGCCATTTGTCTGCGGGTGGTAGGCTGTTGTACGTCTATGGCTGGTGTGCGTGAGCTTGAGTACAGCCTGAGTGAAGCGGGCCGTAAATGCAGCTCCACGGTCAGTAATGATAGCTGCAGGAGCGCCATGACGCAGAACGATGTTGTGGCCGAAGAAGTCGGCGACTTCAGCAGCAGTACCGTTTGCAAGTGACGTGGTCTCAGCGTATCGGGTCAAATAATCTGTCGCGACCGCAATCCACCGGTTTCCTCTGGTCGACTTCGGAAAAGGGCCGAGGAGGTCTATGCCAATTTGCTGAAAAGGGGTCTTTGGTGGTGCTATGGGCTGCAGTAAGCCGGCTGGCTTCAGAGGAGGAGATTTGCGCCGTTGGCAATCCCGGCATGTTGTTACGTATCTACGCACGGATGGGAGTAAATTGGGCCAGTAATACTTAAGCCGAATCTTTGCCAGTGTGCGACTAACCCCCAAGTGGCCGGCGGATGGTTCATCATGACAAGCGCTTAAGATTTCGGAGCGTAACTGGGATGGCACAACAATCAGAAACGTCTCTTTGTTGCTGTCAAAGTTGCGCTTGTAGAGGACTCCACGCCGCAGAATGAAGGTCTGTAGTCCACGGCGAAAAACACACGAGGTACATGAGAATTCAAACCCTCCAGATACTTAACGAGTGGCGCCAACTCAGAATCTGCTCGTTGAAGCTGCGCCATACGGGAGATGCTAATGGCACAAAGAACAGGGCAATCTTCGGGGATGTCCTGCGTAGCCGGTTCCACGGGCGCTCGTGATAAACAGTCCGCGTCCTGGTGCTGCCGACCCGATTTATAGACGACCGTAACGTCGTACTCCTGTAAACGGAGGCTCCATCTGGCCAACCGGCCACAAGGGTCTTGAATGCTGGCCAGCCAGCATAGCGAGTGATGATCGCTGACAACACAAAACGGTCGGCCGTAGATGTAAGGTCGAAACTTACTCAGAGCCCAGATGACGGCAAGGCACTCTTTTTCTGTCGTCGAATAGTTCCGTTCCGATCGAGAAAGTGTGCGGCTCGCGTAGGCGATTACTCGCTCTGCGCCGTCCTGCCACTGTACGAGGATCGCTCCGAGGCCGACATTGCTGGCGTCAGTGTGGACATCAGTCTCTGCATTCTCGTTAAAATGAGCTAGTATTGGCGGACTTTGAAGGCGGCAGCGGAGTTCCTCGAAGGCTGCGTCTTGGGCACTTCCCCATACGAAGGGTGTGTCATCTCGAGTCAAGGCAGTCAATGGCTCAGCTAGGCGAAAAAAATCTTTAACAAAGCGGCGGTAATACGAGCAGAGGCCCAAAAAACGTCGGAGGCCCTTCTTGTCGGTTGGGCGTGGGAAACTGGAGACGGCGGAAGTCTTGTCGGGGTCTGGAAGAACACCTTGTCCGCTGACAACATGTCCTAAGAAACGAAGCTCATCGAAGGCGAAATGGCATTTCTCTGGCTTGATCGTTAGTTTGCACACTGAAGAGCTTGAAGGAAAATGCGCAATCGCTGCAAGTGTTGTTCGAAGCTAGACGAAAAGATGACCACGTCGTCCAGGTACACAAGGCACGTCTGCCACTTCAAACCAGCTAAAACAGTGTCCATCATGCGTTGAAATGTGGCCGGAGCGGAGGAAAGTCCAAACGGGAGCACCTTAAATTCGTACAGACCGTCGGGTGTCACGAAAGCCGTTTTCTCGCGGTCTCGCTCGTCCACCTCGATCTGCCAATATCCGCTTTTCAGATCTAAGGAAGAGAAGACCCTGGCGTCCCGGAGTCGGTCAAGGGCATCATCGATCCTCGGGAGTGGGTATACGTCCTTTTTGGTAACATTATTCAGTTTCCTGTAATCAACACAGAATCGCAACGTGTTGTCTTTCTTTTTTACCAGGACCACCGGCGACGCCCACGGACTTGTTGACGGCTGTATAACGTCGTCTGCAAGCATTTCATCGACTTGCGTCCTAATAGCTTCGCGCTCTTTTTGGGCGAAACGCGGTATGGACGCTGACAAACTGGTGGCGTGGCCGAATCGGTGACAATGCGATGCTTGGCTACCGGCGTACGTCCGACCTTGGAGCTCACCGCGAAGCAATCTTTAAAATCAAGTAGCAGCGACGACAGAAGGTTCTTCTGATGAGGTGACAACTCCGGGTTGATTTTAACCTTCTGAAGGGCGTTACTTGGTGCGGTATCGTCGTGAAGATTCACCTGTACGGGGCACATATTCGGCAACCTATCCACGTCGTCGAGGAAGGCGACGGCCGTTCCCTTGGCGAGGTGCTGAATTTCGTTCGTGAAATTCGTGAGAAAAACTGTCGCACAGCCGTCATTCAGTTCAACAAGACCGCGCGCGATAGCCACACCCTTCTCGAGCAACAGCGAAGGGTGACTGTCCGCAATACCTTCGTAGTCGTGAAACGAGTCGTTCCTCACTAACACCAGCACACTGGACCGTGGTGGCAGCATTACGTCGTCTTCGACTATACGCAGAGCGTTGTCTCCTGGGCCTTCTGTGTTACTGTGCGCCACGGCTTGCTTCGTCGAAAATGTGACTCGTGCCTCAGGTAGATCGATAACAGCACCGTTTGCCTGTAGAAAGTCGAGGCCCAGGATCAAATCTCTCGAACAGTCGCTCAACACGACGAATTCACCCACGTAGACGAAACCGCTGATGCCGACTCGGGCTGTGCACCTTCCGGCCGGGCTAATGAGGTGACCTCCAGCCGTGCGAATGCTAGGGCCCAACCATGGTGTCAAAACTTTGCTCAATTCCTGGGCGAGGGTGTGGCTCATCACGGAATAGTCAGCCCCAGTATCAAGTAAAGCGATGGTGTCAGTTCCGTCAATCGCCACACGCAAATCAGAAGTAGCGCGTCGGTTGCTGTCGCTACCCTGCCCCGGTGAGGAATCAGCGTATCGGTATATCGGCGGCGGAGGATCTTCAGTTTTCCCGACAGCAGCGGCCTTGCCTCCGGAGACCGCTGGAATTAGTTTTCCCGGCGTGGACTGGGAGAACGCCGCTCAGGGTAGCCGGCGTCTCGGCGAGGGCTTGGGGAACGGTAACGCAGCGGAGATGACCTAGGATCGTAGCGACCGTATGTCCCTGGCCTCTGACGGACCGACAGATGAGCTTCAATTTCGAATGGTCGTTCGCCATTCCGGGGGCAAGGGTCATCGGGCGCGAAACCACGCAGACCCACTCGGCGGTACGGGCAGGCCCTGTAAAGATGTCCCGCCTCACCACAGTGGTAGCAAAGGGGCCGCCGGTCCGGTGCACGCCACACTTCAGACTTCCGTGGCAGCTGATAAGCTGGTCGAGCAGGCACCCGGGAAAGACCAGATTGCTGCGCTGCGTGAGTCGCGGTATTCACGTCGTAGCCTGGCGTTGGGGCCCGGCAGAGGACAGATGCATAGGTTGGTCTCACTTCAGTCTGTCTTGGGATCTCAGGCAGTTGTTGCCGCTGTGCTGCTAGGCGCACCTCGTCCCGGGCGACTTCAGACAGCGATGTAACAGACGGCGCGCTGGGAGGCAGCTGGAGGGCTTGTAATTCCTCCCTGACGATCGACCTGATTAGGTCCCGTAAAACCGCCGCATCACTCCCTAGCGGCATCGAAGAAACAGCGGGCCCAAGCGTGCTTACACCCCGATTGTATTGCCGGGCTCGTTGCAGGAGCGTCGTCTCCATGGTAGTCGCTTCCGTGAGGAATTCGGCAACAGTACGCGGTGGACTGCGCACAAGACCGGCGAAAAGTTCCTGCTTGACCCCGCGCATGAGGTGGCGAAGCTTCGTCTCCTCCGCCATGGATGGGTCAGCACGCTTGAGAAGGCGCGTCATGTCCTCTACATACATGCGGACGCTTTTGTTAGTCCGCTGGTTACGGGAGCGAAGCGCAGCTTCAGCTTTCTCCCGGCTGTCTGCGTTGGGGAATGTAGCTATGAGATTTTGGCGAAATGTCTCCCATGAGGACAGGTTGCTCTCGTGGTTCTCGTACCATGTCCTAGCGGAGTCCTCGAGCGCAAAATACACATTATGGAGCTTACGGTCGTCGCTCCAACCGTTGTAACGTGCGACCCGCTCGAAGGTGTCCAGCCAGTCTTCCGTATCTTCGTACACGTCGCCGTAAAAAGATGGCGATGTTCGCGGCGTGTGGTAGAGGATGGGCGCCGGGAACCTACTGTCTGTGGCCATTTCCGGTGGGACCGTCGGTCGAGGCTACGTCTTCCTCGTCGGGTTGTCAAGAGGCCCGAACTCAGGTGTCTCACCGCCGAGGCGGCGGCTTGGGCGCTGATGGACCGGTGTGAGTGCCGTCTTTATCTCGTAGGCGTACGCAGGTCGGGAAGCGTACCCAGCACTGCTCCACCAGATGTGTAACAGTTGTTACACTCAAAAGGAACTGCAGCGGCTGAACGAGGGCACAAGAGAAATGGACCTACACTTCAGCGTCGTCTACTTCTAGAGGCTGCGATCTCTTTCTTCTTTTACTTCCAATCGTCGTGTCAATATTTAGACACTAATGTATGTGCCATCCCCTGAGGCGTATCAGTGGCATTGGCTTTCTTCTGCTAATGCCAAACCTTTGAACCGCACCCATCCACTGCAGCCGCATTTTGCAGAAGGCTAAATGGACAAGCGGCCATGTGTTCTGCGATGTCGCCTGATTTTAATGAATCCTAACTTGTCAATATTAATTACGAGCCCTCCACCATGGCGTTCATGTGCCGCTGCGGGACCTGTTAGCCAACATGCCACCATACTGCTTCTTCCTGGCGCTTTTGTGCGTTTACTTTAGTGTATGTGAACTGCTGCTGTTCAGATCATTGGCAATATACTGCTGACTATAGAAATTGACGCTGCTAGTAATTGTCAAGCCGGAGCAAGTGCCTGCTTCTGAAGTCTTGTTTTCTTTGTTTCCATGAGGTTCAAGGACTGTTCACCGCTTATCTTAGTTATGGTTCAGCTGCAAAGGGCTGATGCATGCTTTAGATTAAGCATCGTGAGACACTAAGCAGGCGGCGAGGAGATAAAATGCTTTCCATGTGCGAAGCAACCTTTTACTCTTAGACGAGGATACGCTGCCGTATATGGCTCACTGGTTATGATATTTGGCTGCTGACATGAAAGAGCGGGTTCGACCCCCACCGCGGAGGCCACATTTCGTTGGAAGCGAAAAGCTAGAGCCGGGCGTACAGTGCGATGTATGTGCAGCTTAAACAACCCCACGTGGTCAAAATTTTTAAGACGCTCTGCATTACGGTGAGGGCGCCGCCACAATACTGTTCCAATTACTTTAAGGAGGTGCTGAAAGCAATGAGGATGTACTATTAAAACATCATTTGAACCCCCTTTTTGGGTAATAATAGGGTATAGCACTGTGGTTAAGGTATCCTTTCAGGTACCTGAAGTTTAGTGAAACCAGGTTCTCCCTGAATACTGAAAACCCTGTTTAAAGGATGTCTCCTGGCTATTGTCCCCACCGTTTCTGTGTGACAAAGGACGCCTATAAAAATAAGCATTCTGACATATTAAGGTTAAAGGCAATGCCAGAAGATGAAGATCTCAAGAGGGGCCACTGTTAAATTTGCGCAGATTTACCACATGATATGCATGCTTCAGTGGTGAACCACAGTCTATTTTCAGAGAAGTTAGCCGCCCCACTAAGTAGCAAGAGGACTGGTGTTCGAAGTCTTAATGCACTTCATCTATTTTTTAGACCTTTACTTCATTACAAATAAACAGAACTTGTCAACCTGCAAAATTTGAGTCACCAAGTGCTAAAATGATTTTAAAATGTTTGAAAAGCTGGTTAGAATGTATTCAAAGTCCACCGCCCACAATAATGGTAAAGAGACTCTAAAAAGCACGATTTCAGAGAATATCAACGTCCCTTCTTTCCATCTCTATAGCACGTGTGGAGCATTGTACAAGAGCTTAAACGCAAGTCAACTTACCCTGAAAGCCAATTTAACGCCTTCATTATCAGCGATGTTTCCACCTAAAGTATATCGCAAAAATTCTGGAAATTTATCTTGATAATACTTAGACGTCACCTGAAAGAAAGGGCAATCAGGCCTTCGCCTTTGAAATGTAAAAACAAAAAGTAAAACAGTTCGCTTTTGATAGTATCAGTTTACATTATATGAAAATATAATAAAAATAATTAGCTGAAGTATGCTCGATAGCACCTCGCGTCTTCACTGATTTCGCTACGATGTTTGAGGTCTAAACTCAGTGTTGAGACAGAGATCGGCGAAATCGGTTACTGGAGACCTAAGTCGTATCGCACTATGAAATGTGGGGACCGCTTAACGCACCTTGAGAGTTCACTGTGATCGCGTGATGTTCTCAATCTATTGGGCACGGATGCAAGTTCATGAAGACAACATACAATGCACAGCGTGAGACAGTGGCAGTTAAACACGAGGGGTGACCGGTTGCGGCGATGGCATAGCAAGACGACAACAGTTATTGCAAAGAACATTGCATAACTGTAATAAATATTACGTTGAAAAAAACGGCAATGTCCAAATGTTCTCGTGCGGTGGCCGCCGAAGCTGATCTGTTAACGCCGCCGCAGATTTCACACCCAGTCGCGGCCGCATTTATTTTAACAGACCACGAGTTTTTTTTTTAGACTGGAAGCCTCAGTGCTAGAGCATTAAAAGGGCTATTAGGTTGAGCAGTGACATTTACTTGCCGATACTTTTTCTGCCTACAAGAATAAGATGCAATAATGAAGTCCCTTGAGATCGGGTGCGCCGTAGAGCGACTTAATAAATTTATAAAACTTTAAAATAACGAGTGTATTACCATGCCCAGCGTGCCTGTTGTGTTTTCTTGTCTGTTTTTGCTAAATAGGACCAAGAAATTCGGTATAAAATGTGAAAGGGAGAACGGTAAATCACTCTAGCTTCCCACACAATCTTCTCACGCATAATAATTTAAAGCAAAATGTAACATTCGACAAGTTGGTAGCTGGTAAGGGTGGAATTAATACACTGAAACGGTGACGCACAATAAATGGTGCAAACACACAGAAAAAAGCTAGTCTGTGTGCACCTTTTCATGTCGTTCGTCATGTTTTTGTGAAGTTAGGTGCAGAATATTTTGAAGATCTTAAGCGACGTGTTTGTCAACAAGTCGCCCGTCGTCACTTTACGTCAACATATATATCAGGCAGGGTCATCTACGTTCATTACGTTTTCGTTTAGCTTCCCCGTTTTGCTCAGACAAGGCTCCTCCCAGTCGGTTCGAACAAAGAGGAGTGTAATCGTGCACCTTGTGCTGCTAATGTCTTTGAAGCATAAGCCGGTAAATATACCAAATGCAATCGTGTGATACCTAATACTGCTGCTGGAAGCCTCAACCGAAAGGCAATGTTGCTCTGGTGAAAACAATATAAAAAACGTCGCTGATCAGAACATCGTTTTTGTCTGTATCACTTTTTCCCCAGTTCAGATTTAGCCTTGTGTTTTATGTATCATTTGATTGAACTTTATAACGACTGGCCTTTTCGTGCATTCATATTTAGCCTTCCAGCGTCCTACGTGCATCGTTTCAGTGATGACGAGAAAATTTAAAGGAAGGTGTTCGCGGTAAAAAATTCTTTTCTGGTTAGTAACCCATGGCGCAGCTTGCACCTTTAATTTGCATAAACGCAAAGTAAAGTCGTTGTGTTATGCAGAGTAATTTGTTAACGTTTACAAATTTTTATTTTGAAAACTCAAATATACGTTGGTGCAGTCTGTTGAGTTGAATTCTAAAGCAAGAGAGAGTTAAACAAAGGCGAACGGAAAGCCAGGGAGATCAGGTAAGTGACACCCAGTATGCTACCCTACACGTGGGATGAGGAACGAAGAGAGAGAAAGAAAGAGCAGAGAGAGAAAAGGGAGATGACTTTTGCACGTGTGTGCTGGCCATTACTTACAGGGTACGCAAAGCACGCACTGATAGTTCACAACCTTGCACTCAGTCCTGAATCTTTCAAGAAATTGAAACATGCCTTCACAGCTCTCTGCTGCGATGAAGGTTTCCTCCAAGGACCCAGAATCTTGGTTTCAGTAAGGGGCCAAGGATCTTAACGGCAGAGTGTTGCAGCCAGGAGTGCACGCTCATGTTGAAACCGAGTGCAGTTACAAAGAAGGTGTTCTATAGTTTCTTCCCTCTCACATATCTCACACGCAGGAGAGTCTGCCATTGCGATTAAGTGGGAGTAGGCATTTGTGAACGCCACTCCCAGCCACAGGTGACACAACGGCGTAGCATTGCAGCGAGAGAGGCCGGACGGAGGACTAAGTTGAAGGGGTCTATGCGGTGCAGACGGCATGTGGAGTCTTCAGAAGGTGACCATCACGCTAAAACCTGATTTCGGCCAAGAATTCGCAGATGTCTTGCTGCGTCGGCTCTTGTCAGTAGTTTATGGACAATACTGGTACTGCTGTGAGAGGAACGAGCTGCAGCGTTAGCTGCGTCGTTTCCGGCCAAGCCACAGTCTCGTGGTGTCCACTGCAGGACGGTGTCATAACCCTCTTGCTGTGCATGGTGTTGAAGATGTCTTAATTCAGCTACGAGTTGCTCGTCATCGCACGGCGTAAAGCAGAATAAGGTATTATAGGGCTGGTTTTGAATCGCAGTATGCAGCCCATTTGCAAGGTGTTTTTGCCCAAATTACTGCACAGCCTCACTTAAAGGGGCCAATTCTGACCCGGTGGAGGTTGCCCGATTTCAAGTTAGCTAGTTAATACTGGGCTGTCTTGCAGGAATGACTACGATGCAAGTAGAATCTGTAGTTGAGATCGCATCATCTGTATACACATGACAGCGATCCCTATATTCGGAGTGGAGTAGGTAGAGTGCCAACTGTTGAAGGATCAGCGTCGACAAGTTCCAACTTTTCACTACGCCCGGAACTGTAAGGCGCACGCATGGCTCCCGCAGACAAAACAGTGCAAAGGAAGACCATGCCGCCGTGGTGAACTGTGATGGAATGGGCGACTGGTGGCTGTTATTACCTGTGAAAACGCCGCGTGTGGTCGTTGTACCGACACTGACACAAGGCGATGCCAGGGAACCCTTTTTAGACGCTTTATGGGAATCCGCAAGGCGTCAAGGATTATATATGCCGAAGGTAGGTAGTCCTGGACGATAACAATGGTAGCAGCTGTGGATTCTCTGCAAGGGAGACCCGACATGTGCGAAGTTCGTGACTTTGTAGAGTCTGGAGGGACCCAAATTTGCCTTGCATATGTTCCAGAGCACGGGTGCACTATGCCGCAAAAGTCCAAAGAGTGCTCTGTACTGCTGCAGCATTGACTGAATCGGCAAGCCCCATAATTTTCCACCAAGAAATCCAAGCAGGTGAGTGATAGATAATAGGTTTTTCTTTAAAAAGCTGCAATGCGGGCTTCATAATTGTTTTCGGTCTATGATGATCCCCAAAAAACGATATGGCCCGTGGATATGATCCGTGGATAGTTAGCGGATATTGAGTCATACGTTTGTGCGAAAATGCAACTACAGTGCACTACTCGACATAAACGTTCAGACCTTGATATTGGAGACAGCAGAAAGTTATGGTTGCTGCCCGCTGAAGTCTTGCTCGCACCTGGAGACGCGTCACAGAGGAGGCCCAGCACATGTCGTCAGCATATATAGAGATATGGACGGCATTAGGCAGGTTCTTCAGGAGTGCTATAAGTGTCAGATTAAAAAAAGTAGAGCTAAGCACTCCGTCCTGCGGCACCCACCGATAGGTGTTATGCACAGGTGTCAAGCCATCTTCATACGTGATAAAAAATGTACTTTTATTCAGATAGCTTTGTATCCACCCAAACATTCGTCCACCGTTTCCAACAGCCTCTAGCGCATCAATGATGACCTAATGTAATACGTTATCGTAAGCGCCTTTGACAACCAGAAAAAGTGCCGCGCACACGCGCTTCTAGCAATTTTGTTGCTGAACTGTGGACGCAATATCAATGACGTTCTCCATAGAGGTAGCGACCCCACCGGCAACCCGCCATGGCATTAGGATGCACGTTATTGTGCTCACGGTGCCGCTCAAGGCTCGTCAGAATCATTCTTTTCATACTTTTTTCGACATAACTGGCCAATGCTATTCGCCTGTATGATTACAGGTCGAGCGGGGACTTCCCTGGTGTTAGTAGTGGTATCATGCAACTGGATTTCCACTGGGGAGGAACAACACCATCTGGCCATGAATGGTTGTAAGGTTTCAGTAGCTCTCCGCGCGCCTCGTGGCCAAGGTGGCACAGCGCAGCATATGTAATGTCATCTAGCCCTGGTGAATACGAACGCTTACTTTCAGCAGGGAGAGCATCGAGCTCCTCACAAGTAAAGATGGCATCCATTTCTGAACCCCGTGAGGCAGAAGGAACACGCTGGGAACCCGATATATTCTTTGAATTTGCAATTATCCTGCAGAAGTCAACTACAGCTTCAATCTGGGGATGGTTTTGATGTAGATAGCTAAATCACTTAAAGGCTGTCTTTGCTGTGGAAGCGTTCGAAGCCCCGCACCGTCCGCCAAGTGACGGACATGGGCTTTCGAGGATCCAGAGATTGGCAAAGAGGTCCAGTGCTCGTCCGCCACCGTGTTCATTCGTCGCTAAATTTTCCTCTGCAAACGATGCGCCTCTTTGAGATTCTTTAGGTATTTGTTCCGTCTTTAACATCTTTCTTCACGGCGCCGAACATTAGATAGGTGGTCTAATTCTGTACCAAATTCAGTGCTCATTATAGTTGATATGAGGTAGGTTCTAGCAGCCTTCATTGCTGTTTCTATCGTGTTCTTCAAACTAGAATTTAGGGCTCATTTGCACGCCCCATTTGTATGTGTTTTAAAAGATTGTCCAATCGACGCGCGGGTGCTCAGAGGGGCCGGATGCCCCAAGACCTGGAGCCTTGAGATGGGTGGGTATGTGGTCACTCCCGTGGGTCTCCACGTCACAAAAACCATGGACACACCAGCGCAGAGATCGCAAAATTAGCTTAAGGTCCAGGCAACTGCTGAATAAACTTCCTCGCAGGCACATCGGGTGGCCGTCATTCATTATGTAGAGTTCATCTGAAGCAAATAAGGCCAGATTCCTTCCTCTGGCGATGATTATACGACTTCCCCAGAGTTTGTGGGGAGCGTTGTAATCGCCGCTAATAATCTAAATCAACGCATACATTATGCACTGCATCGCGGTCGATAATTAAACTATTAATAACTAATATTAAAAAATACCTAATGTATTTTTAACTCCTGGGGCAAGCATATTTTTCAAAATTGACGCTTGTCAACATCGAAGGTAAGCTGCATTTTAAAATTTTCTCAATCGGCATTCTGTTTCGATATATCAAACGTCAAAAACACGCATTAAAAGCACTCTTAGATGGCTTTCCTGTGTTCAGCTTATTTAAAATGACATCTTTCGCACTTACGCATCAAATACAGAAGTTGAAAGGTTACCGCAATCCAACGAAGATACCAGGCGCAGCAATGCAATTTTAGAATTAGGTAATGAAAGAAAACCAAATCAACCAGCTTTCAAATGCGTGTTTTGGACATTTGATATTTCGAACCATGTTTTTGATTAAGAACATTTAATTTAAAAAAGCAGGGCTTATCTTTGATGCAGACGACCATCAATTTCGCTATATGTACTTGCATCCAAGTTCAAATATGAAAAGGTTTTTCTTAATATAAGTATAATGTTTCTGATTAATGATTCTTTTAAGGTAAACAATGTCCGTTTTCTGACACAATCCACCTCAGCAGACGACATCGACGTTTCTCTCGCAGCTTTAAGAAAAAATCTCCAAATGTTAAAAGAATACACCATGCACATCTCCTGACGTAAAAACCGTAGCAGCTTCACTTACGGCGACCTTGGGCATTCGCAGTGTGATGGCAGTACACTGTGATGGATTTACAGTGGTTGTTTTATGGGAAGTCAAATTTTTTCCGTTCCTTTATCAACACTCCCGAATTAAGGCGAACGCTCAGCTCAGCGAGTAAGTAAGCGTGCCTGTGAAACTCTTTTTGCGCAAGACAGAACTGAAGTGGAAACCAAATAAACAGAGAGCTAAACTCTGCGATAAATTCCGTAAATTGCCGTTAAGAAGAAGATCAAATGGACAAAAAACCTTGTCTTCAGTGATAGATTCGGTTCTCGGAGCATGGCCAACATTTTAACTCCCATCCTTGCGGATCTAAGCTGAACACCACACGGAGACGACGGCGCACCTCAACCCCAATATGAAATAAAGATGTTTTCCGGCAGAATGCGAAAATTTATGTTATAGTAGTGTTCAAAAGCTACTTATTTTATCGTAAACAGAAGCATAGTGGTAATCCAAACAATGACAGCGATAACACAGCAGCTGTGTCTCCCATACCTTTGACAACTCGGCCACCGCAGCCGCCGCATGTGCTACGTATACTATTTGGCAGGTACTTGCACCGGTTGCTTTAAATCATCATGACACTCATCAGTCATCCGTTTTGTTTGGGTCGCCGCTAATTATTGATGCCGCTGAAGAGCGGGAGAGCGCTGTGGCACGGCGCATAGCGAATACAGTGAAAGACTCAATGTTGCGAAAGGCATGAATGCTCCAACACGTAGACAATTACAAGGACTGACGGAAGCCGGTGGTTCCAAAGGTGGTTACCAAGAAAATTACATCAAAAGTACTCACATCTTTCATGCATTCTGATTCACTTCTCTCTACAGAGGCATCCGATATATGGTAGTAAACCTGGAAAAGAAACTTTCAGCAATAAGCATTCTACACCTATTTTATTACTATAAAAAAGGAAAAAGCTCTTTAATACCTTTAACCGCATAGGTACGCGCGCTGAGTAGCGACACCATTCCGAATACTTTGCTAGTTGCACCATGGTTACAAATATTTTATTGTCCAATAAAGGCTACCGTGTTGCACCACACACCGTAAGGATTTACAATTGCCATATGTTTTGTATTGTTTTTTGCAATTGAGCTCACTTTCTATTCTCCAGAGACCATGCATAACACCATCCATGCCTTGTGGCTTATCTCTTCTGGTGGCATCAAAGTCTACTGCAGTCAATTTTTTAAAAGGGTGCTGTACTCCCTTACGCCAACAATGAAGAGAAATCATGCGCTGTCAGGCATCGTCATGCAATGTGTCAGAAAGGAGCAGCTGCCTTCACGCAAAACACTGTGATGAGAAACTGGGATCTTCAGCAATGAAGCACTTCATGAAAATTGCTTTGTTTTACTTCAGTCTGCACGAGTAAAATCTTCTGACAAACAATATGTGCATGAAAATCACCTCTGTAGAACATGCTTGCGCTTTTATTCCAAGAAAACCTGACGGGGACAAGAGAACATAATGTTTTATGTACATAATGTAGATATCGGTCTAACCTTCCATATGCTTAGCAAAATCCTGCTTTTAAACTTTTTTCTGTGCTCTCATCGCTTAACACTGCAAAAGAAAATCAGTAGGGTATTTTTTTTACAGTAACACTCAGGCAACTGGGGGTATAGTGCAAGATACTGCATTCTACATATTGATGAGAGTCTTGTATTAGATGAATGTGCCAAAATGTTTCTTTTAAACTTTGTTTGGTGCTCGCGCCGACTAATTAAGGCTGCCTTAGGAAACTAACGGGGTGCGTTTCACGCGATAGCGTAACAGCTCGTTCGTTCGAAAGCGGTCGGTGTAGTAATAGTCGGCACCGCTTCTCAGAAATAATCGGGGGCTGCGTAAAGCAATAATCGCATCATGGCAATTGGTCGTTCTTGTTACAGATGACTGATTGGTGCGTGATGCGCAATGGCGACTTAATTAAATCATTGAATTTAATTTACTTCTGAAATAACAGAAAACGGTGGTTGGTTAAAGGGCCCCATAATGCTCACAATGTAAAGCCAATGCTTTATGATGCTACTTAAGAATATTTAGAGTGCGTAACTGCTCAGGTAAATAATTTAAAGAATTGAAAAAAAATGAAAATCGCGTTCAAAGGCTTTAAACTGCTCAGAATAGTAAGCCAATGTTTGCTGACGCTAAGTATCGGTGCACATCGCCGTCCTAAGAAATGAAGCTTGTAAAGCCATACTGAACAGTCGCATCAGCTTCAGATGACGCCCAAAACGTCGTAAGCAAGTATAGCTTTCACGGGCACAAATTTAAAAAATTGGAGAATTTTAAGACACTGTTATGGTAATATTGAATATAAAGGTTCATAATTCTGATATGTAGCAAAAGCTTTCTTTTTAAGTGTTTCAAGCAATTGCATCGAAAAGTTAGGGCTGCCATTGAAAACTATTGGGGAACGCTTTTGACGATAGCAAAAACGTTAAAAGAAAAAAATATACAAAACTGCCGTCGGGTGATATCTGGACACATTGATTGTTACAGTTAAGTCTTAGATTATATGAGAAAATGGCATACATAAAAAGTTTCCTGCTCAAAAATACTTTTGTCCAGAATAGCTGAGTATGTTTCACGATAAATGGCAGAATAATCCAGAGGGTCTGCGGATTCAACGGCTGTAATGAGGCTGTCTCAAGGTATAGAAAAAAATTTCCTTCATAAATGACTTGACGTCAAAAAACAGTGCATCTCCTGAATTTCTAGGTGTGCTTAGAAAATTTGCTGGTTTATAGTGACAACGGTTAGCAAATGAAGGAGGAGGAAAAAGAATAGGAAAGCATGGTGTCGGAATAATATACTCTTCTTGTACAGTAGAGGAAAGTCAGGGAGGTTAACCGGAAGAATAATCGGTTTCCTACCCTTCACGTGGAAAAGGGGTGGGGGGATGAAAAACGAAAAAGAAAGGAGTCACTATCAATAGTCAGCGTTCGTTAAAGTCACAGCCTATCGTGCAGGCAAAAAGTTCGCAAGAAGCGGAGCATTGCCTTGGAGGTCTTCACCGCCGACGATTACCGCAGCCAGTGGCCGAGAATATTCATTTCTCTCAGCGGGCGTGAATCTGGACACTCCAGTGCACGGCAGATCGACTGCCTTTCGGCGCTGTAGGCAGGGCAGTCGCAAAGAATGTGGAATATAGTCTCGTCATACCGTAGATAGCACAAGCAGGGCTATCAGCCATACCGATTAAGAACGAGTAATGGTACTGGTGAAAGCTACATCATGCCACAGGCGACAGAGCAAAGTTTCTTCATGTCGTAGTAGGCCGGATGGACGTCGGAGCTTCAGATCTGGGTCCAAGGCATTTAAACGTCAATTGAAAAATTGGCCGGAATTCCACGCGGCAAGCGTGATGTTCCGCGCAAGACGGGAAGTCTGCCCGCTGCGTAATGCGCTTCGAAAAGCGGATCGACACAAAATCGCCGTCGTGGTGGTCAGTTCGCGCGAACTCATCCGGGCGGTGATTGCTTGATATGCCGCTGTGCCCAGGTAGCCATTGGTAGATATTGTTATGCCCTTTATTTAGCCACTGTGATGCAGCTGTCGGATTTCAGCGACCAATGGTTCATGGACTACACGGCGAAAAGATTGTAAGCATTTGAGGGCAGCTTTGGAATCGGTGGCAATTGACCACTGCTGAGGGCGCTGCTGATTGATGTGTTCAATGGCGATGCGAACAGCAGTGAGTTCTGCAGCCGTCGAATAAGTCTAGTGAGCTATCCTAAATCTAATTTCTGTAGTCCTTGCGGGGATGACCACGGAGCCCGAAGAACTGGTTGGGTTCACTAAGCCGTCGGTATAGATGTGCAGCCGGTTTGAATGGTGCTCATAAAAATATTGAAGAGTGACTTGTTTTAGTTCTATTGGCGATAAATCAATCTTCTTCCTGATGCCAGGTAATGAAAGAAGCACACGGGGACTGTGCAGGCTCCAAAGTGGCGAGGACGGTCCAGAGGCGTGTGTAAACTGAGATGGCATAATGGCACGATGTGCATCAATGGCGTTTGTAAACGATGTGCGTGGCCTGGTAATAGGTACACTGGCAAGATGGTGAGAGGCAACGAGGGATATGTGTCGAAAATGTTCCCCCAAAAACGCTAAGGCGCCCGTGTGCTGTGCGATGTCAGTGCACGTCAGAGATCCCCAGGTTGTCGAAATGATTCCGGAGCCCTCCACTACAGAACCTCTTTCTTCCTTTCTTCTTTCACTCCCCCTCTTAATCTCTGCCCTTACGGCGCGGTTCAGGTGTCCAACGATATATGAGACAGGTACTGCTCCATTTCCTTTCCCCAAAAACCAATTAATATTATTATTATTATTATTATTATTATTATTATTATTATTATTACGTCAACTGTCAGGTAGGTAGGGATTCGATGCTCCTGGGCGATGAGTACAGATGCGGCTGTAGTGTCACATTTCGGCAATCCTATCCCATTCAATTCCGGAGAGCTTGAACTTGAACGCTTTGCAGACTTCGTATGCTAGTTTTAAGAATGTTTCCAAGTACAGGGAAGCTGTAGCGAAGAATTCCTATGAAGAAGGCATTGTAGAGCTGCATCATCGACCACACTGACGCTCCCAACGAATTTCCCCCAAGAAAGACAAAAAAGTGAGAAATCGCTGAAATGAAATAGGGGGCTCCATGATATATTTCGGTCAATGTTTACTCTCAGAAACCAATGGCTCTTTGCGTAGGGTATTGCTGTGCTGTTTATGCATATGGTATAATGAGACATGTTCTTGCGTGCAAAAGTAACAAGCGAGTCCTTTGGGGTTGAAATCTGTAAACCTGGAAGATGAATGTAGGCGGCAAGAATACTTGACGCCTTTTGAAGTCTTGCTCGAACCTGTGGGCGCGTAACTCAAGCTGCCCAGATACAGATGTCATGAGCATAGATTGAGAGTGCCGCCTACTGTGGTACTATGTCGACAAGCCCAACAAGTGTAAGGTTGAACAGCGTTGGGATAAGCACTCCACCTAGCAGTACTCCACGGGAAGTGAAATGAGAAGATCTGTACAAAGAGAGATCTGTTAGATAAATAACTACATATACAGCGGAATAGGTGACCATCCAGCTCGGTAGCTTTCAGAGTGTCCAAAATAGTCTGGTGAGTGACATTGTCGTATGCGCCCTTTATATCGAGGAGAAATGCCGCGGTCAAGCGCTTCAAACGTTTTTGGCACTAGATGGGTGCCACCAGGTGAGCCTCGCTGTGAATTGAAGAGCGTCCACGTCGAAAACCGGACATTATAGCCGGATATATAAGGTACCGCTCCAGGTGCCACTCAATACGTGTAAGTACATAACATTCTTTTCAGTACTTTGCCAACGCAGCTAGCCAGTGCAATTGGACGGTATGATGTCAGGTCAAGTGCGATTTCCCTGGTATCAGGTCCGCAACTAGACGGCTGGACATGCACTCGTTTGGAACAGTGCTCTCATTCCATGATTTGTTTTAATGCTCCAAAAAGACACGCCTAGCTTCTTGTCCAAGGTATGCAACTGCAGAGTATGGCACACCGTTGTGTCCCGGCGATGATGACCGTCTGCAACAAGCCAGCGCGGCATCAAGTTCCTCTACTGAGAAGGGAAGGTCCATTGGAAAATCCCAAGAACCAGTGATATTGCTGCAAAGCAGCGTCGCGATGGGGTGGATGGTCCTGCTACCGTAGCGCAGAAATACTCAGCTGCCTCGACCTCGCCACATCGTTGGTAGGGTGCGAGAGACTTGAAAGGTGAAGCTGGTGTGGGGATGTTCGGAGGCCATGAACGCCATTCCAGATGCGTGACAAAGGTTTCTCTGCATCAAGAGTTTCACAGAATGACCTCCAGCGTTGTGCCTGGAGGGCTTGAATTCTGCGCTGACTTTTGTTTTGCATCGGCATCGCATCCCTGAGGTAAAGGCTGGACTTCGTGCGTCGGTATCTACGATCAGCCCTCTGTCGCAGTGATCGTAGGCGCGGCAGTTCCATACCAAACTCCGTGTATTTTCTAGTTGGGGTGAATAACTGTGTCCCGTTTTCTATGGCCTCCTTAGTTTTCCCATCCCAACCAACGGAGGAACTTTTATTGCAAGCATCTTCCATAAGTGCTTGAAACACTTAACAATCGATGCATCGCATGCGTGTGGCAGAGGTGCAAGTGGAAAGGTCAGTGATGAACATATATGTAAGGATATGGTCACTCCTGCGGGTTTCAACCTCCGTAAACCACTGGACGCGGCTGACAAGGCATCGGGAAACGAAAGCCAAGTCGAGGCAGCTGCTGTAAGTAGTCCCTTGATATAGTTTGGCGAGCCGTCATTTAGACACTGAAGGTCATATTCAGAGGCAAAGGACATAAGCTTTCGTCCCCTAATATTCATTCTAACGCCTCTCCACATGGTGTGGTGAGCGTTAAAGTCACCCATGACAAGCCAAGGGCCGGGTGTAACCGCTATCAAGTCACTCAATCGTGCAGCGTCAAATTCACTTCATGGCGGCAGATACGCACCCAGAAGCGTAAACGTGAGATTACGCCTCTTCACTCTTAGGCAAACGTTCTGATTGTCGGTATTGGGGGGAACTAGATCAAGCGCATACGTAAGTTCACGCGAAATGCAGACTATTACTTTACTGTTCCCTCAGTACGTGGGAGATGCAAACGCCTTGTAGCCTCACAGTCGCAATATATTTGGTATGTTCGGCTCACAAATGACAAGGATTGGGACATTATTTACGCAAATATATTGCCCAATATCTGAAATTCCGGACTGGACTTCGTGGGCACTCCATTGAGAAATAAAAGGCTTGCTTGAGCTGCTTTCAAGATATTAATGCTGGGGGAGCTATTCTTCCGGCTACTGTAGAGCCGCTAGAACTGGAATTAGCGCGTCCAGTACTTGCAGCGCATTCTGTGCTGCTGGCGTGCGCAGGCCTGCCAGCACAGCGCGGATGGCACTCTGGACGGACTTGACCACTGCTATAAACTGCAGTTCTTGGCCACGGCAGAGGTCTTGGCCTTTCTCTGGTTCAACAGTAGCCGCAGAACTTGGAGATGTCATTGACTTTGCTAGCCGAGTGGACGTACTGGCCAGCACTGGGTGTCGAGAGTGATGGCCAGGTGGCGTCCGAAGCAGCAAGTCCGGCTTCACCAACCGCCGAGCTCCCTTGATTTAGTACGGCAGGTGGAGGAGGAGGACGAGATGCAGCAGTGCTAGAAGCCTCCCTAGCAGAAGTAACGGCTTTCACTGAAGCCCTTCGACGATGCGAAAGACGTCGTCACACCTTAGCAGCGGCCTCACTCTGCATGGAATGGTCGCCCCCCCCCCCCTTTTTGCTTCAGCACTGCTCGTTCGTTCTTTGCGGGGACAGTCTTTCGAGGAGGAATCGTGAGAGCCACGGCAGTTGGCACACTTCAAGGTAGTCGAGCGGCAAACGTCGCCGCTATGTGACTCAGAGCATCTAAGGCACATGATGGTGTTCTTGAAGACGCCACTCACGTGTCCGATCATCATGCACTTTCTGCGTTGAAGTGTCTTGGGCACGAAAGGTCGAACCGGGTGGCGAAAATGCCCAACCATCACATACGACGGCATGGAGTCGCCCTTGAATGTCAGCTTGATGCACTAAGATCTTCCAAGGTGCTACACTTCATTATTGAGAAGCTGTTGGATGCTGGTTTGATTAAAACAGGCATATAAGCGTGACCAATGGAAATGTCGAGTTGTAAATGACGCCTGCTGCAGTGCCACTGTCTTGGAGGACATGGGAGCGTACAAAGATATCGCTGAGTTTGTTAACGGCGGTCAAAATTTGCAGTGCGCTCCGCTCCGTGACATCAATGGCGATGATGCTTTTATAGGGGTGGACTCTCACGTCTTTAATCCCCCCAGGGGCGAGGACTTCAAGGAACAAGGACGTGGCTTGCCTGTTCAGGTAGTTGAGGTTTCCGGCTGGCGTATCAGCCACGAACAAGACGGTATGTGTCGGGGGACTGGCTGGGCGAGTTTAAACTACAGGTGAGAATCATTAAGTGGTCGACAATAATTATTTTTCGTGTTATATTGTAGACATTCTATTTTAGACTATATTTTAGACTATTCTGGACTTCATTTATAATAAACTATATTCTAGAAAACGACAAAATTTATCGGTTGGGGCATCTTACTCCAGGAAACTGCACACGACGATGCTAGCCCGCGCCCAGAGATGTCGAAGGGATCGGGAGAATTTTATTTTGAACATAGTTTTTGTCCTTATACAGAATTCAGGTGCGTATTTGTAATATATTTGTTGCTGCTTATAACGCGTATAGCGGAGTACAGACTAGAACTGAGCTAGTGTGCGTGAAAACGCCTATGTGCCAGTAGAATATAATTGAACAAAGCAAAATAACAAGAATTGGATTATCGCCCAATCATTTTAAATAACCTTTGTGTGGCTTGATTAAACAGCACCCTGAAAGAAGAGTAGCGTAACTTCTATATTTTCTTTATGCAACCAACTTGACATTAAAGGGACACTGAGGAGAACTCTATCATTTTGTTTGTTAGCAAAACCTGATAGTTCGGCATTTCATGGCTTTGTTGCCGCTTTTCTCGGACCCAAAAAGTTATTTTTTCAAAGAAATTTGGATTCGACGTTAAAAAAGTTTTCCCGCCGCTCCGATTCAAACTCGAGAACTCTTATGACGTCATAGGACCGAGTGACGTAAAATGTGACGTAAAGCGGTGCGGTCTAGCAGCTACACCAAATGAAGGCTACCTCCGCCGCAAGTTGAGGCAATCTATCGGGGGTCGCTACCGTCGCTTCGTTTACGTTTGCACCGGCGTCTTGGCAGCGTTACGATGGATTCCGTTCCCGAACCCGACGACGTAGTTCTCGCAAAACCTCCGGCCTGCATTTCAGTGACCTCAGCCCCACAGAGCGTGCAATGCTTGGGAGGGACCACGGTTAGGTTAGGCGCCGGCGGGTCGTTTCCCCGTTACACCGTGAGCAGCCGTTGCAAACTAAATATCATAACCCCCGTGCGGGGAGTCGCGAGGGGCCAGGACAAGGTCGGGGCATTGCGCCCATCGGAGGCTGGCCGGGGTTTTGGGGCCAACGGGTTGTGATTCTTTGAACGATGCGGTTGCACGATGCAGCAGGCGGCGTCGAGGTCTCCCACGGTTGCAAGGGCCAAGTTATTTATTTATTTATTGCCACAATAAACGAATGGGTGCTCGAGGGCGGGCACGTTTTAAAGTTAGCGGCTTGAAACAAGCCGACGCACGACGCTTCAACGGCTTCCGCTGGATCCAATGGGTCCACTGGATCGGGCTCTCTCGCCCACTTGCATGCACCTTCAAATGCGTACTGTGAATGGATTAAAATAGCCGAGCTCGAAAAGAACAGCTCCGCCAATCTGCCAAAGCTATTGAATTACGTCACAACGCGCACCTCGCCGCGGAGCCGAAACAGTCTGGCCGGGCCGGCGGCGACTGGCGCACTCGGCGCGAAATAGGGACATGCTTCAAGTCTCCGCCAGTGCGGTCAAAGTGCGCCGAAGCCGCCGAACGCGTCGGCGGTCAAGCGCAGTTCGCTTTGGCCGACGTGACGTCGCTGTGCAGCGCGCGCGCGCGCGCGCGTTACGCCGGAGCATAAAATCGCCTTAAAAGAGCCTACGCTTAAACGCTAACCAACGTATTCGGTGGCGGCATCTACGGGAGCCACTGAAACCTCCCGCCCTTTCACTGAATAATAAAATTCTGTGCCGAGGCTCGGAATCAAACCAGGACCTTTGGCGTTTGTGGCGGAGACACTAACAGTCCGCCACGACGGCTCAAGCTATAACCAACAATAAAGGCGCATCTAGTGAATGCCCTCTTCCGATGCAAACATTTCCGCGCTTTCACTACGTATATCCTGGCCTAACAGAGCTAGGCCATCAGCAATTTTTCTTAACTACCTTGTACCTTGTTTCCCGTCCCTAATAAGCGATTTTAGTTAAGCAGTTTGAAGTTGGCTGGCACAACCGGGAATGTTTCGCCGGGCGAGCGTGCGAAGACACAAGTACTCTTTATACTGCGAACAGCCTTGTACGATCACCGACCATCGCACCATCATAGTTTTTCATCGACCGTGGCAAACATCTGACCAGCCTTAACAGGCTCCTTCAAAGGTTGACTAGCACTTGAAGCGGCACTTGGAATTCCTCTGCTGTTCGGCGCTTGTATATCGAGCCGCGTCAAAAACAAAACCACGGGGCACCCAAAGCTCATAGACGCAAAGCGCCATAACAAATCTAAACTCTCCTGTCCGCCTGTGGCGCCGCCTAGCATCCGTTTTCTTTGCTTGCAACATTCAGGTTGCCTTTTGTCTGTCTTCCTTGTGTGATAAGAGTGCACTATGGGTTTTATAACAAAACTTACTCCAATATTGAACCGCGCCACCTTCCTTTGTCAGCCTCAGAGATTCGCGACCCATATAGGAAGGAAAATTCCTCCAAGGTGGCGTCTCTTGTCCTATGACGTCACCACGCTTGAACTTGCGAGATTGGCCTGTGGCGGCGATACCTGTATATTGGTTCTTGCTATTTTCTACCTTACAAGCGCTTTGTTTGCAGTAAGAGCGGTGTTTTTGTGATCATGAGCTGGTATTCTATCAATACAAGACAACTTCAATTTCTCCTCAATGTCCCTTTAAGTAAAAAGAGGCGTCTCCAGCTGCACTGAAAGCATATTTTGTATTATGCAACGCACGTAAATGACAGAGATCATGATGAAAGACTACGGAAGATAACCCAAAAACACACACGCTATGCACGGAACGCAGTAAAATGTATAATAAACCAACCTGGGCTAGTTTTGTTTTGATTTCAGCGCGCTATGAACAAATTCTCCTTTTCACTGTATGATTTCATCGAGATTTCTTTTCAGCAAGTAGTTCCGTAGACGAACCATGCCACGACATATACCCGTCCCTCCTTTGTTACGTTTGTATAAACACTACCTCAGCTGTTTCTGCGAATATCATACTTTGTCCTTTTTACACTTTGTAACATGTGTTTATTTAAATGCGCTTCAAGGATACGTAGCGAGAGCGTAACGAAGAACTCTGCTTAGTGGATTGCGCTTTTGTTTCTTTATTTCAATCATCATTGCGCACGAATTTTCCAAACTACTTAGAGATCGTCTTGCTGCAGACTCGCGGCAGATTGATTTATAAGAGCAACCACGCTGCCTTGTATCGTTCTTTCCCTCCGTGCGTCAATACTCTGTAAGAATACTGCGCAAACTGCAATACTTGTGCTTTTTTTTTCAGCAGTACATCGAGAATCGAGGTACTCCTGTTTACACGGAGTGCCAAAAAGTGCGCATACTATAAAAGTTATTAAAAACGAAGCGATGGGGCAGCCCTATTGAAAAATATGTACAGGTTTGAATAGGAGAAAATAGGATTATGGCACATTTCGTTTAACATTATAGGATGAAGCTTCCAAAGCGATTCAGCCTTTGAGTGACTCTTTAGTAGAGAACTCCGTATAACTACCATTACCCGTGGTTAATTATCGTGCACTTACATCACGCAGTGCATGCAAGTCGTGGGTTCGAACCTGCCCACTTCTGTAGCACTTGAATTGAGGAAAAATGTGAAAATTCCGCGTACTGTGCATTGTTACTGCCCGTTAAGAACCCCAGGTGGTCGAAATTATCCGGAGCCCTCCACTACGGCGTCCCTCATAGACTGAGCCGCTTCGGGACGTCCATCCTATAAAGCCAAACCATATGTGCCATAATCCTATTTGCTGACCCGTTCACACCTTTATACATTTTTCAGTAGGGAGACATTAGCAAAAATTGCGTAACGCGTCCAGTATCAGTATGTAAGACAATGAGAAATACCACTTGTAACGTATTGCTAGTATAGTCATCACTTTCGTCGGGAAAATCCGCATATATCGCTATGCTTTACTCATCGCTCACGCAGGCGCGGTAATAATTGTCTCGTACTCACCGGCTCCGTGAGTGCTCTGTATTGCTCCATGAAGCATTTCGTTCTGTTCTTAAATTCAATGTATGAAGTGTTGTCTTTGCCGAATTTCGTACACAGTCCATATTGGTTGCCAGTACTTAAGCCTTTTGAGAAAACGGAACAGTAAAGTGTGAAAATATGTGCAAACTTGCAATCCCTAATTATTTTATTAGCCTTAAAGACGGCACCGTATACAAGTCAACGCTATACGTCCTAAAGCTGCTGACCGTTAATTGTTGAAGTTATAAGGAGATCCAACTTTAAAAAGTCGAGGAGTCTACCATCATCACCAGCGCTGACAAAAATTGTGAAAAGGTAGAGAAAGAGCTTCAAGATATATATATAAGATAAATTCGTAATAATCTCAATTAGCCTTAAAGCCACACAGTCCACTACTGAACGCTACATTTCTTGGTACTACTGGCCTCTGTTTATGTATGAAAATTATAAGAGCATAGAGATTTAAATTTTCGGGGAGTCTAGCGTCATCACCATTTTTCACACCTTTTGAAAAAACTGAAAGGTAAAGTATCAAGATGTATGTTGAAAGGAAAGCCCGAATTATTTTTTTAGCCTTAGACGCACACAGTCTGCTAGCGGACTCTGTATTTGCTAGAACTGCTGGTCGCTAGAAAGAGAGAGGAGAAAGGCAGGGCTGTTAACCAGAAAGGCTTCCGGTTGGCTACCTGCACTGGGGAAAGGAATGAGGGTATCAAAAAGGGAAGAAAGATGCAATGGGAAACATACAGTCACCATCTGTCAATCAAGGCAGTCGTTCGTAAAACTAAATAGTGCCTTGTAAGCCTTGATGACAGTCGACTGTTGTGGCCGCGGACCGAGGATCTTGGCCTATGTGAAAGGGTGAGCATGAAGGCGGTCTAGAGCACAATGCAGCTTACGTCTTCAATTCACAAAGACAGGGCACTCACAGAGAAGAGGAAGGATAGCCGCTTCGCAGGCACAGTTTTCACAAGAAGAGCTGTCGGCCATCCCAATCCGGAAAGCATATTGATTTGTGAAGGAAACGTCGAGCCATTAACGGGACAGAAATGTTGCTTCGCGACACGCTATGACACATGAAAGACGAGGCGGAGTCCGGTGTCCAATGCCCTGAGGCGACAATTGCAGACCTCTCCCGTGTTCCACGCTTAAAGTGTGAGCTCCAGCGCTAAAGTACGAAGCCCATAGGCTGCGTCAGCTCTCGTTACAGGGATATTGACAATAAACCCGTTGTTGTGGGCAGAACAGGCAGCCTCGCTGCCTGGTGAATTCCTTTAGTACCGCAGCGTCCTGCAGCCACTCGAAAATTGTGTCATATTTTTGCAATGTGACGCTGTGGTTAAGCTTGAAATTTCCGCACCGAGTTGCTTGTATGACCCGCGGCGTAGTGCAGGGTGCAGTCCTTCGAGGGCTGCTTTAGAGTCGGTGAAAACTGTCCAGTTAAGAGAAGATTCCTGGGTGATGAACTGAACTGCAACCAGTGGGCAGCTAGTTCCTCACTGCTTGAAGAGGTGAGATAGGTGTCCTTACCTTTATTAAGATAGGATTGGCCAGTATCACCACAGACCCAGCAAAACTTGTTGAGTTCACTGGGCCATCTGTGTATACATTCTGTGTAGATATGTATGTGGTCACTATGCTTAAAATGCACATGATCCAATTTCTTTTGTTTCAGAGCACGCTATGACGAACCAAATTTCTCAGTAATTTTCGGAATACAGAGGCGTACCCGAGGTTCATGCAGACTCCATATGCGTGAGCACCGTCTTGAAGAAGGGTGAACTGCGGATGAAGATAGGCACGATTGGCTTCATTTGCTTTTGGAAAAGGAATATGTGTTCTGATTACTAAAAGAGCTTTTACATGATGACTCTGAACTCGTGTGAGATGCCGAATGTGTGTTCTCATGCTTTCAACCGCAATATATGTAGTAACAGGATGCTCCCCAGCGACAAACACAGTGGCTGATGTTGAGGCACATTTAGGCACTATAAGACAGATTCGTAGATCTTGCGCTTGTACACTTTGAGGTGTCTGGATGTTCGTCTTTTAAATATTGCTTGAAATGGGAAAGCTGTACCGCATGTAGCCCGGCAACAGCGAACGGTACTGGTCAAGCATCCATTGCGGTGATGCACCCCCGGACTTTCCCCCGAGGAAGGAGATGATATGAACAATCGCTGTCAGTCTCTTATTCATGCCGTAGAGATGGGGACTCCACGAAAGGTTCCTGTCGATAGCAATGCCAAGGAAGCGATGGCTTCTCTCATAGGGAATGGCATTGCCATTAATTTTGTAACGTGCTTTGTGTCGACAACGAAGCAGAGGAAATCAGAAGTGTGCAGCAGATAGAAGCTGGTCAGCCTGTCTGGGTTTGAGCTGTCCGCCACCGTCACTAGACCTCATAAACAGACGCCCCAGAGTATTTTTAAAGGCAAAACTCATTACAGATACTGTCGCACCGGTGTCTACCAATGTCATAGTTAGAATTTCGTCCGTCGATAAGCACTTCAAGTTTGTACTTTAGCATAAACACGGGAAGAGGGATTGATGGCACCGACTCGTCGGCAGCCTCACCTCTATCGGCCGCGCCGTCTAGTTTCTCGGAGTGATAGAGCGGCGCCGGGGGGGTGGTGAGCGTCGTTGACGTGAAGGTGGTGGTGTCAGGCTGCGGTCAGAGGCAGACGAGGCATTTCGCTGCAATGCCACACGGTAGCTACCACAAAACGATGTGTGCGTTTCATGCTGAATTTCAACATCGGGGATGAGATAAGTGTCCGGCCACGGGCGGTGGTCTTGTTGCATCGAGCCTCGTTGGCGGCAATATCGGGATGTATGTCCGGTCATGTCACAGCGGTAACACAAAGGTGGAGGGCGCCAGTGGGCAACGTATGGCGCCAGGCAAGCGGGGTCAGAACAAGGTTGTAGTCAGGTCGAGGCTGTTGTCGTGCTAAGTCGCCTGTGCAGGCGCGCCATCTTCTCACAGACTGGTAGGGGGCAGTAAACCGCAAGGTCTCCGACAGGCGAAGTTCTACGCACCGCCAGCTGGAACTAAAGAAGTGGATGGCGTTGCAGGCGCTGCCTGCGATGTGCAACCGTCCTGCTGGACGTCATCATGGCGCACAGGGTCTTGATGCCGGATGATTTCCTCGCGTGCAATCTGGCGAATCATGTCAGCCATTAAAACTGGAGCAGCGACGTCAACGCTGGCGACGGGTGTGACATTGGCCAGGCGCCCAAATTTTGGGACAGTGCGACGAAACTTCAAGGCCTCGAACGTTCTGCAATGCTTGATGACGTCAGCCATACACTTCAAACTGTCTTTGCTAGTAAGGAAGTTGTAGACATCTGCAGCAATCCCCTTCAGTATGTGTACAATCTTATCTTCTTCATAAATTCGTGGATTCACTACCCTGCATATTTTTACGATGTCTTCGATGTACATGTTTCAAGTCTCACCAGGCAATTGGGCCCGTTGAAGCAGCGTTTGTTCGGCGCGTTTCTCTTTGGCATATCCGTCACGAAAACAGTTCTTGATCACTGCTGTAAAACGTTCCCACGTTGGAAAGCAGTCTTCATGGTTGTCGAACCGAATCAGCACTTCGCTTCCAAAAAGAATAAGGCGTCGGCTAGCTTTGCAGTAGCATCCCCTCGGCTGCACCGACTTACCCGCTCGTAATTAGTGAGCCAACGTCGACGTCTTCATCGACCCTTCCAACAAAGGTGCGCGGTTGACGGTGATGCTGCCAGTGGCTCCCCGTGGTTGCTGCTTGCTCGGCGTCGCGGTCCTGGGGCTCATCCAATGAAATGGCAAGTAATCCAACAACTGTGCTGCTCCGTCGAGGACGAGAGGTATCCGTGTTGGCACCCAGCAATGTCCACCACAACTGTTACGTACTCAGCAGGCACTGAGCAAGTCTGGGGCGTCTATTTAAGAGGTTTAATGACGGGGGCGGAGAGCTCAACCCGGCCAGGCCGACCAGCTGACTTGTAGGGTAACTTGTCATTTTTTTGCGTGTGAACACCATGAGTGAACATTTCTCGGTCGAAATATTTATGCCCCCCTGACGATGGTAAGACGTCAGTATCGTTGCCGCTTTTTGAATTTTCGCACAAACTTGGGGACTGGTCACACTTGATGTCCAAATTCAGATATAGTCGATATATATTGAGATCTGAACAGATCGTGGCAATGACTCAAACAGGCCGATGAGAGCCACGTTGAAGAGAGTTGGGCTCAGCACTCCACCTTGTGTGACCCCGCGTTAATTTAGATGTAAAGAGGTTGGCCTGTCCTCAATCTGGACAAAATACGGCATCTCTGTCGAATAGCTGCGTATCCAGATGAGCTAGCAGCCTCCATTCTCAGCAGCTTGTAATGCGTCCAAAATGACCTGATGTGTTTGATTGTCGTACGCGCTCTTGATGTCCAAAAACGGCGCCACGGTCAATCTTTTCAAATTTTCTTGATGCTGAACTGATGTTGCCAAGTCAACAGATTGTCTATAAAACTTATAGGAACGTCCAACTTCAAAATGTCGAGGAGTCTACCGCCGTTGCCAGCGTTTACACCTTTTGAGAAAAGGCAACGATAAAATGTCAAGATCTATGCAGAATGGCAAATACTAATTATTTTATTAGCCTTAAAGGCCCACAGATCAATATTGATTATGTTTCTTAGATCTACTAACCCCTATCTATGTACGAAATTTCACGATCATTTTAAGTTTACACTGCCAAAAACTTGATTTTAGAATTTTTAACTACCTTCTTACAGCTGACGCAGACCCAGATTTCTCGAAATAAACGCAAATCACCGACCATGTCTTCGTGTTGCACTAATAGGTCCTCAATAGCGTTTCTACCTTCGTCACTCATCTGAGGAATTACACTGCAATGATTATTCCACCTTCACAATATCTCCTTCAGGCCAGCGGAAACTTGTGTGATATCATGCAAAAGTTTTATTCAGTGTATTTTGAAAGGCAGCGTCTCTTGAAATAGTTTGTGGCAAAAACCACGCTCCTAGATGAACATCTAAACTTCAGTTACAACTAAACAGGTGAGCTTTAGGGCGCTGGTCTTCTGTAGAAACGAAAGGCAAGGCTAAACACGACCTTCAGTGAAGAGGCTCTAAAAGGAGGCGTCTATCGGACCGCTTTGTGCCGAAGCGCACCGCACAGAATATTACAGGTGCATATAATAGTTATAAAAGCAATAATGGTGGGGTATTATCTCGAAATCAGTTTTATCAATCCGAAAATGGAAAAATAGTAAATTGCAGGTATGATTCAGCGTACAACACCCAGGCTTTAAACACTAATATGACTATATAGGAGTAAAAAGAGAGGAAGCTGGCCTCTAGCGCCCTTTCTTTTATATAAAGGCAGTGGCTAAAGGACAGCTTACTTCATTTTTACTAATTTCTGTTTAGACTGTTCTTGCGTCACTCATTGGGCAAAAACGAGCATCTTACTGCGAAATTGGGTATCCTATGCAACCAAGCGCCAATACACTTGTTTTTTTTTAATATGTGTATATACAGAGCCACAAAACTTCAAAAATATGCCGAAAATATACAAAACTCAATTATAAATTTGAAAGTTAAATAAACGAGTGAGTAAGCGGTTCCGGAACACAAATATGAACAGTCACTTCACTGGATCAAGAGATTTCGAGCTTTCGAGCAACTTCGTTACTCTGTTGGTGCACAACTGCAGCGTAAACCCCGAACACACGACAAAGAAATAGAAACCAAGAAACATCCACAGTAGCAGTTGCCAGGGTCTCAGAGTGCTTCTTTCTTATGTGTTTGTGCTTTTCACGCTCGCTCCAGTTATGTCCCAAAAAAATAACTGCTGATGCTTTGGAATCAACCTTTTACTTTCCAATGCATAGAAATCAGAACATATGAAACACAGCTTTTTTTATCTTTAGATGGATCCTTGTCTAAGTTATCAGTTTTGGTATACTGCATTATGATTGTGGAAATCATTGGAACTTTAATATTTGTTATCAATTGAGTTTAAATTTTCGAATATTAGAGATCAACAACATCATCATCAGTTTTATTATGCCCACTGCAGGCCGAAGGCCTCTCCCATGTCTTTCCAATTAGCTTTGTTTTGCGCCAGCCTCACTTAGTCTATCTGCGCAAAATTCTTAATCTGATACTCAACTCACTTTAAGCAGCTCATTGCTACACTTGCCTTCTCTTGGAATTTAGTACATTACTCTTGAGGGCCATCTGTGATCTTGCCTTCGCATCACATGCCCTGCCGAAGCACATTTCTTCCTCTAGATTTCGAGTAGGACGTCTTTAACCCACATTTGTTCTGTAACTCACTCCGTAGTCATGTTCTCCATTGTCTTTACGCCTATCACTTTCATGCACTTAGCTCTGTGTGTTATCTTTAAGTTTAAACCTTTTCGTTGTCTTCGACATTTGTACCTCATAGGTGATCACCAGTAAGGCCGTGATTTAATGTACCGCCATCAGCACGCTTAACACGAACGCTCGAGCGGGTGTCTTCCACCGACATTAGCGCCGCTCGGTAATCGGCCGCTGTGTTTGAGACACTATTAGGGTGGAAGCTGGGCACCTGCTATCGCCAACAGCCGCAAACACACCGTGCAGCATGGTCTCGGACTCAGCATCCAGCGCTCAGCGGCTGTAATATCAGTGCAGGACGTGCAATCGAGAGTTCGTGATAAGCGTGCTCACGGCGGTACTTTTCTTTTCATGGGTATTGGTAAACTGCCATTCATGATCTGGGATAACAGGCAACTGCGTTGAGCCCATTCTTATTCTTCTAGTTATTTCGCGTTGGTGATTCGGATCTGCGGTCACTACCTGCCATAAGTAGCCGTATTCGCTTACGACTTCCAGTACATCGCTACCAATTTTAAACTGCTGTTTCTTTCCGAGACTTTTTGGCACTACTTTGGTTTCCTCCATGTTATTTTGAGACTCACCGCTCTACTCTGCCTGTCAAACTTACGGATCATGCTGTATAATTCATTATCTGAGTGATTTAGCAAGGCAGCGTCATGAGCGAATCGCATATTTCTTAAGTATTCTCCATTAAATCTTATCCCCATCTGTTCCCAACCTAGGTCTCTGAATACCTCCTGTAAACAGGCAGTGAATACCATTGGTGAAAGTGTGTCGGCCTGCCTGACACCCTCCTTCATTGCAATTTTTTAAGGACTACGAAAACTTTAAGGACTATGGTACCTGTACAGCCGTTACAGATACCTTACAGTTTTCGACTCAGCTTCCGCTCTGTTCTAATTTGTAAGAGAGAGAATTTCTTGTGCTATGCTAGCCTTTAACGCTGTGCGGAGGTTTAAAGAGTCTAACGTTTTTTGCTGTCATAATATTTTTTATCCCCAAAACATTTGGCTATCACATCATTTTTGTCGCTCGTCCTCCTGCAATTTAAATATGCTCTTTCTAATTAATACGCAGCGTGCACATCCAACAGTGCGCTTATATAAAGTGTGCCGAAGAATGTATTTTTTCTCCACGTAACTCCCTCTTCCAAATAGAGAAAGATTGCCCCGATAGGGAGTTCACGCTGGTTGTGAGTGCTTTCCCCGGTTTATATCCGCTAAACCCGAGATATCATTTCTGCTTTTAGAATACTTGTCACGGCACTTTTCATATCGACTGCCGGCTTAGCCACTGCTGACAATGTTTTACGTTTCCTGCGTGCCGACGTAACACCAGCCCTATTAGCTTTCTCTCTTTTTCCTTTAAGCGACAGTGTCCTGCACATGGGCTACCCTTTCCAACTTGAGTTCAGAAAGCTTAGTTGAAAAGCTTAGTTCTAACATGGTATAAAAACATTGAAGGGTTTTAATGTAGTTAAATCGAGTTGACGTGCAAAAGCATGTATATATTCTTTTCCTCTTCGTTCTGATATCTCCGTGTATACACAACAGCGTTTCTTGCTCATCATCTTCACACACTCTCCACTCGCCAACAGCTGGCATGACGCCCCCCTCCCATAGGCTACAGCGAGGGCGACACTCCACCGAACTAACCCAAGCTTAACCGAGTTGCACCAAGGCTTCACTCAAGATTCTTTGTTGTTTTGAAGGTGTTAAGTAGTGCTTTTGCACTAAAATACTTTCTTTGACCCGTTTGTCGGTATTTGCCTTGGTAAAAAACGCACTGATATTAGTTAATTTCTCGGAATATTTTGTTTTGTTTCGCTTGCACTACAAATTCCGTGAGCTCTGCTTGCTCCTCATATTTGACTCTACGCCAATTTATCTTTATATCCCACAGATGATTGATTCTTATCTCTCGCGGATCCTCGTTTATTTAAACTACTCTACGCTTCCCTTTTCAGTTTTTTACCACAATAATATCTCATTCGCCTTTTGCCGGCTTCTGTCGGCCATATATTCGTGCAGTTTTGATTTCTATCCTTCTTTGTGTAATTATTATTTTAGATGTTCCTGTGCACGCTAAATGAGCACCGACATAAAAAAACAATTTCTATTGCCATGAAAAAATTTTCATGGCATTATTAGAGTATTCAGCCCTAACAGTATTATTTAAACTCCCACAAACCCTTCGAAACTTGGCCAGATAAGGTGCCTCTGACGAAAATGATGTCAAAGTTTGCTAACCAGGTTTGCGATATTACTAGTAATGGCACAAAGAAGAAATCTTCAGTTTCCTCGTAATTCACGCAAAATGCACTGTAATTTGCTTTCTCTTTTTGCTATGGAGCATAAAACAACACTATGTGAAAAATTGTAGCTAGCAGAATTGGCGCCGCATAAAAGCGCTTCCCTGTGATTTTAAACGTTTGAATCGATTTGTGCTTTGATATGCTCCTGCAATTCACATTACAGGCAGAAACTACTTAGTGCTCATTTTGTATTGTTTTGATTGGTACTCAAATAATATGTTTCAACACCGCGAGCTCAATTTTATGCTTGAGGAGCCAAAACTTAATGATATATTATATAAAGCCTATACATTCCAGGTCAGAAGCCTATAACCAACCTGCAGGTTCTCAACTGTGGCGCGCAGTATGCGAGCGCACCTAAGGATGTAACTGCTGGTGTCGAGAGATGCATTGTGCCGGTCCCAAAACTTGCAGGTTGGTCAGAGACTATACGGCCCCCGTCGGTACATATACATAGCATATAGAACACTTACTTTTTTTTTGAACAACCTGAGAGCGTACCTTGAAAAGCCCTGCATATGTGAAAACGACCGTAAACCCCCTGAAAACGGCAAGCATTTATAGATTCCACTATTCATACATTGCTGATGATATCATGACGATGTATTCTGGGATCCCAGGGAATTCTTATATCGGGCATTGAGGGTCTGGTTGAAAAGAATGGCACTGGGAACTGAAGATATCTGTGGGGCATAGAGAGCTGTCGACGTAAAAGAGCATGCATTGTCGGAAAGATGGCTGTTCCCCTCATAATGGAAGGGAGCGAAATTATTTCCAACACAATAAACAAAGTGATAGGGGGCTTGTAAACGCATTTCATTTTGACAAAATACGCGCAACACCATTTAAGGGGGCATGTGGCGTTTAGTTCATTTATTTATTTCGTAATATTGGTACAGCAAGTTTATTACCACATTTTATTTTATTTTGGAAACATATTGTGACCACGCCAAGAAATTTTCATTCTTAGATCTCCACAAAAGTGTTTCTGTATTATATATTTTTCCTCTGATTATTGGTAACAAGGTTGCAGAGTTGAGAAAATGTGACAAGCCGCTGGGTTAATTATAATTTCGTTTCTACTGGGTGCTAAAGTGTTGTAATTGTTTGGTTTGTGCTGACCAGCGAAGGCAGCCGCACGCCCCCCTATTGGCCTGAGTTCCTATCGTTCATGCTTCTCTCCCTCTTCTGTAACCCTCTCAGTACGAGAGGGTATATAATCGCGGTTCTGGGCAATAAACGTTGTTGTTCACTGCCGACCATTGTTCGAGATGCTGCGCGGTTCGCGCTGACTTTACTACAGTGGCGACGAGTGCGGAAACTACCCATGCGGTAAAATTTGAAGCCGACAGCCTGTCGCAACTTGAAGCACCGACGAGAACTATGACCAGCCTGCAGCTCCCGACCTTCGACGACACGTCAGATAAGTGGAAAGCGTACCTTATAAGGGCAGAAGCATATTTTGAAGCCAATGCTATTACTGACTCAAAGCAGCAGCGAGCCTTGCTTGTGGCAGCACTCAGCACGCAGACGGTGCAAGTGTTAGCGGGACGGATTGCACCCCGGACACCGAATTCCCTCACCTATGATGAAGCAGTCGCAGCTTTAAACAGCTACTACGACCCGAAGCGTCACGAGATAGCGGAGAGCTATAAATTTTTCACCCGTTGCCAGCAAGAGGGTGAGGCAGTGCGCGCATTTCTGGTCGAAATACGGCGCATAGCAGACGGCTGCAACTTTGGGAGTGCGCTAGACCGAATGCTGCGGGATAGAATTGTTTGCGGTGTACGCTCAACTAACCTACGCAAGCAGTTACTGGCGAAGAAAGACTTGACTCTGGAGGAGGCCGAAGCGCTGGCAATAGCAGCAGAAACAGCCGAGAACGATGCAAACGATATCAGTGGAGCACCACCAACGGTGCTAAGAATGCAAGCCAGTCATCGCTCTTCGTCGCGAGATACCAGCGGGGCAGCGCAAGAGTGCGGACGATGTGGAAGCACGAAGCACGATGATAACGCCTGCCGCTGGGCTAACGCACGGTGTTTCCGCTGCAGGCAACGTGGTCATTTGGCGAAGAAATGCTACAGGGCGAGAACAGATGAAAATGCTGCTAGGCGAACCGCGAGTGTCAAGACACTGACAGTTGAAACCGCGTCTAGAAACGAGAACAAGGATGAGGCACACATCTGGACGCTAATTTCTGGTAGGAAAAACGGCCTGGAACCACCGTTACGCCGCACATTTCGGTGGGGGGAAATAGATCTGGACATGGAAGTGGACACAGGATCCCCGGTGTGCGTCATATCACGGAACGTTTACGACCGACTCAGAGCGCAGTGGCCACGCTTGAAATCGCCGCATGTGAAGTTGTCATGTTACGCGGGACAACTGCCGGTGCTTGGCGAACTTGAACTTCCGGTGCAATTCAAGAACGTGTCTGTAACCTGTCCACTCGTGGTGCTTGACTGTTCAGGACCGAGTCTATGCGGCCGCGATCTGATTGCGGCACTTTGCAAGACGGGTGTTACGATGGAAGAACTCACTGCGCCGGATTCGACAACAGGAAACACGCCGAGTGACCACATGGTGAACAGACTGCTCGCTGAGTATAAGGATGTTTTTTTCGATAGACCAGGGGCTCATCAAGGGACCGCCAGCCAGCCTAAAACTAAAGGAAACGGCGACACCGAAATTCTGTAAGGCCAGATCACTTCCTTACGCTTTCCGTGATAAGGTCTCTCGTGAAATTGATCGGTTATTGTCCCTTGGTGTCTTATCTCCTGTGCAACATTCAGAATGGGCTACGCCCATCGTAGTTGTCTTGAAGAAAGATGGCACCGTAAGAATATGCGGAGACTTCAAAGTCACGCTTAACCCTGCCTGTGATATCGAGCATTACCCTCTTCCAGTGATCGAGGACATGTTCGCAAACTTAAATGGAGGTGAATACTTTAGCACCTTGGATTTGAAGGACGCGTACAACCAAGTGCCCCTTGACGAAGCGTCACGCGGATTTTGTATCATTAACACACATCGCGGACTTTTTCGTTACAACAGACTCCCGTTTGGTATAGCTTCTGCCCCAGCTATATTTCAAAGGAAGATGGACGCTGTACTCGGCGGGCTACCAGGCGTCCAAGCTTACCTTGACGACGTGTTAGTGTCAGAAGGCAAAGGGGACAAGGAAGCGCGGCTCAAGAAAGTGTTGGAACGATTCCGAGAGCATGGTGTCAAGCTTAGGGCCGACAAATGCAAGTTCCGGCAGCCTTCAGTGACTTACCTCGGGCATCGTATCGATCGGCAAGGCCTACACCCTATGGAAAAGAACGTAGACGCCATCATGCAAGCCCCGCGCCCGAGTAACGTGAGCGAGCTACGTTCGTTCCTTGGTATGCTCACGTACTACGCACGGTTTCTGCCGAATATGTCGACTGTGCTCAGCCCGTTATATCGGCTCATGGAAAAAGGAAGCCGTTGGGAGTGGCTACAGCCGCAGCAGTTGGCGTTCGAGCGAGCTAAACAAAGCCTCAAAAATGCACAAATTCTCGTGCATTTTGATCCTAACAAGGAGCTGAAACTAGAGTGTGACGCATCTCCGTATGGTGTGGGCGCAGTGCTGTTTCATTCGATAGGAAATGAGCACAGGCCAATTGGGTTCCGTTCCAGAACACTTACAAAAGCAGAACAAAACTACTCGCAGCTGGAGCGAGAAGCACTAGCCCTCATCTTTGGCGTTTCTCGCTTTCGTGACTATCTTCTAGGTCGGCAGTTTACCCTGGTGACCGACCATCAACCACTGCTGGGACTGCTCAGACCTGACCGCCAGACGCCACCGATGGCTGCCGCGCGAATTCAACGGTGGGCGCTATTCTTGGGTGGCTACCAGTACAAGCTACAGTACGTGCCAGGGAAACAGCTGCTGACAGCAGATGCCCTCAGCAGGCTACCAGCGCCGACTATGGAACCGGGGACCGATGGTGAACCGCCGGAATATGTCCTTTCATTGGAATCCCTGGAAGAAGGTATAGTGACGACGCACGAATTGCAGGAGCTGACGGCCAAGGACCCGATGTTAGCCAGTGTCACGCACTTCATTTTGCATGGATGGCCTCAAACCACTAAAGGAATGGCGCCAGACTTGTTGCCGTTTTTTGATCGTAAGCTGGAGCTATCGTTGGCTCACCGTCTGATCTACTGGGGCAACAGAGTGGTGATACCGCGGAAAGCGCGGGAACGGATGCTGCAGCTGCTACATGAAACGCATCAGGGCTCCTCGTCAATGAAATCAGTCGCGCGGTCATTATTTTGGTGGCCAGGCCTGGACAGGGACATTCAAAACTTGTCTGCGCAGTGCCGCAACTGCGTGCAAAGCCTGCCAATGCCTACGGCAGCCCCACCAGTGAGTTGGCCAAAGACAGCGGTCCGGTGGTCTCGTATACACATCGATTTTGCAGGCCCGTTAGCAGGCAAGATGATACTAATAGTGGTTGATGCCCACACGAAGTGGATTGAAGCAGTACCCTTGCAGCACGCAAATACAGCTAGTACAATCCGATGCTTAAGGAGCATGTTTTGCCGGTTTGGCGTGCCACGCACAATCGTGTCCGATAATGGCACACAATTCACAAGTCAAGAATTCGCCACTTTCATATCGAAAAACAATATCGTGCACCTGCGCACTGCGCCTTTCCATCCCCAATCTAACGGAGCAGCAGAAAGAGCGGTTCGGACCGTGAAGGACGGGTTGCGGAAAATGGGAGACGGACAGCTGGAAGATAACCTCATGCGGTTGTTATTCAATTACAGGCGGACCGCCCAAAGAGAAGGAAGGTCACCTTCCGAGATGCTTCTCGGCTATCAGCTGCGTTCCCGACTAGACACATGTCTCCCACCCAGAGCTGTGGACTCGTCGTCGGACGCTCACGACTGGACCATCTCGCCAGGCAGCAGCGTATACGTGCGAAATTACGGCACCGGCAAAAGATGGGTGCCTGGGAGGGTACAGACCACTTCGGGGGCGAGAATGGTAACAGTGAACACGCCAACCGGAGCAGTGCAGCGCCACGTCGACCAAGTCCGCCGTCGTCAAGAGTTTACGCCAGGGACTGCGTCTGTAGAGGCCACTGCAAGAGCGCAGTTAGAAGGCGGTCCTGACCAGGTGACCAGTGCGGATCTGTCACCTGTGCATACGCCCAGTACCACTGGGTCGGAACAAGAACAAAGCCCTCAGCCGCTAGCAGCCGACCAGAGTGAAGTACCATCTCCAGCAATCACGGAGCGTCCAGTGGTTCCGGCGGGATTGACTGACCCCCTGCAGCCCACGCTCAGACGATCGACCAGAATAAGAAAACCGGTACAGCGGTTTCAATTTTAAGGGAGGAGAAATGTTGTAATTGTTTGGTTTGTGCTGACCAGCGAAGGCAGCCGCACGCCCCCCTATTGGCCTGAGTTCCTATCGTTCATGCTTCTCTCCCTCTTCTGTAACCCTCTCAGTACGAGAGGGTATATAATCGCGGTTCTGGGCAATAAACGTTGTTGTTCACTGCCGACCATTGTTCGAGATGCTGCGCGGTTCGCGCTGACTTTACTACATAAAGGTTCAAGACATAAGTAGAATTTTTTCGCAATGCACAAATTTTGATTTCAAATTTTCGTGATGCAGAGTCAGTTCACTTATCTGTAATGACAAAATTTACTACAAGAAATTTTGAATGGCCAAATCTGAAAAGGCAGTACATTTCACGTGCACTATGAGCTTATGAGTGACAGAAAAGCGGAGCCAAATAGATAACAGTGACAAAGAAGTAGGCTATGCAAGGAATCATTTTGGGAGAAAAAAAGTAACCCGAAAAAACGAGGCTTAATAAGGTGTGGGCTTGAGCAATTTAGAAACGTAATCAATATTAATGAAAACTGAATATTAGCCCTTGTCTGTGTCTTTTTTCCGCCTTCGTCTCTGTCGTGTTGTGCGCTCTTTGTTGTCAAGAGCAGGAACACGTTCTAAAGATTCTTCGCAATGCGCTGTCGTCGTGGTTCATGAAATAACTTCCTTCAGAGCTTATCCCTGTCGATTTCACAAATGAAACTTCGGGACATCACAAAACACGAAACATACTAGCGAATACACCAATTATCAAATAATCAATTCTGTAGTCCATTTTTTAAAACCCATATTGACTCTTAAGAAGCCGCCGATTGTCCCTCAGGTGTGTGTAAATGTATTATCGTAGAAGAATTTTTTAAGCATTACAGGTCAGCTGCCACCTCCGACGCATGAATATTCATTTCAAAACCGCATGGCTCAAAGTGGTTCTTTAGTTTTTTTTTAATTAGCCTCTGTAGCACTTCCAAACCTCCTTAGCTACATAAGGGCAATCAGAAAGGGTCCTCTCGACGTCAGCAAATTTATAGCACTGACGATGCACAATCAGACACAATCCTGTCCCGGAAGCCAATCTTTGGGCAGTATATTTTCTACCTATACTGCCCAACTGGAGCACCACCTGCGCTCAATTGTTAGCGTCACTGCACCGTTTACTTTGTTTTGTTCCTGCTTTGCACTGATATTTGTTCGCAAAGCGTTTGTTTATAAATATAGGCCGTTTTTACAGCTGCTAAGATGACAGTTATGCATAATACATTTTCTTTTTGTTCGCACAGAATATAATTGTGTGCATAACAACAAATACGAGCGTTTTAGAATAGCGCCGTGCCAAACTACTCTCACAGCATAAACAGATGTGGCTCAGCGGTTACTTAAAGAGGCCGTTATAGAAAGGATAGTACGAAAAAAAGTGTGTCCTTATTGATATGGGGTGATTTCTAAGAAGAAAATCATGCAGCACTTCAGCGCAGGAAACGTGCGTGTTTCTGCCAGTCTGTTACCTTTCTTTAGAACAGTATGGATTAGTACGTGTCCAAAAAATGACCCAAAACCACCGAAGTTGACGGACCTGAAAAAAGAAAATTCAGTGTTCAGTTTCATGAGTGGGATTATTGGTAAGCAAAACTAATACTGCGCAATAGCCGGGGTGAAATCCCCTGCCTGTATAATCAAAGGCTGTCTGCAACTGGCAAGTTTAAAGAAGAGGCGCTAATGTTGATAGTATGCACTTATTCGCAACCAGAGCTCAGTGTGAAGCAACCTAATTCCAACTGGAAATAACCCACCTCAAAAATGCTGTATCACTCGTTTGAAACATATTTGGTATCCACCTTTGATACTTATTTGCATTTATTCTGGCTGGCTCAACGGTGACCATGCTGTCGTAGTATGAAAAGAATTTTTGGAATTTAGACACTCCAAGAGCTGTGCAATACCTCCTGAGTTCCCTAACCTTCATTAGGTTGTGTCCTGTTTCAGGGACGCGAACAACGAAGGAATCAAATAAAAAGACCCTTTCCACTGTTACCATTGTATAACGCGAGATTCAGCGACAGCTGTGTAGGTATTTTCATTTCACGCTATATTGGAGCAAAGAATTTGATAGTAATATTCATAAGAGGTTAGCTGCCGAGCGCGCCTTATACCTTGTCACGAGAACTCTCTAGAAAATTAGTGGGGCTTTCCTGTCCAACGTCCGGGCTTGCCTCACCTCGCGAAGCGAATTCCGCAGAAAATTCTACAGACAGACAATGCTACATTCTTCTGCTCTCGCCACACTCTCCCACCTTCCACGGTAAACACTCCTTGGATGGATCACGGGACAGCAATCCTTCGGTTGGCTCCTCCCAGGACTTGCCTGCCTCATACCACCGTACCTACCATTGAAGTCCTTCTCGTGGCAACCACTCTCCGGTTGCACCTTATTACGCCCTAGCCATACCCTCCTCCTTCTATTGTAACCACTCCGAGGCTGCGCATTCGTCCGCGGTCGGGGCCCTGAGTTCCTTCTTGAATAATCATAACCACCCTCAGGACGGTCCTGAAGGAAACCACTCTCAAGTGCCGCATTATTCCACTAGTCATATTCGCTTGATTTCACAGTAACCACCCGGCAGTACCTATGGAAGCACTCCAACCAGTAATTATGGCTACTACTACTGCTGCTACCAGTACACGCAAAACCAAGGAACGGCCGCTTAACAGCTGTTGCGGTAAGAAGCCGTTAGACGAAATTATTGGAATATTGCCAATTTTAAAAAACTCACATAAACGACGCTTGGTTCTGCACTGAGCGCCTTTCATTGGCTCAAAATCATTGCGCACTAGTATAGTGGCATTTTATTTCGTGTGGGAAAGTTTGTAATTGTAGCCTGCACTTAGCTACGTTTAAAACTACTTATATACAACTTCACTTGCTGTCGAAAATGGATTACATTATGCATAGCCAAGCAAAGACATTGCTCCTATCGTACTGTTCAATTTTTGCTTCGGGAATATTTAGAGCAATGGACGACGGGCGAATTCCAAGAAGGCAGTTTTCAGCAGTGCAACTTGCTCCAAAAACTTTCGTTAAACACCATTGAGAGCAGTAAGGTGGAAAGTTTGGCGAGTTTAATTTGATTCATGGTGAAAGTAAGCGCGAAAAGACCAAGGACAAAAGGAAGAGGCAAGACACGACCCGAGCGACGCAAAGCGCTCGTTCCGCGTTTGGCCTCTACCTTTGGTCCTTCTTCTTTTCGCGCTTACTTTCACCATAAACCGTTGACAGGTGAACAACTAGAACCCTGGTGCTACACAAAACCACTAACATTCAGAACTAAATGTTGATACCAAACACCAGCTTCGGTTGCTAAAAGAACCTTGCGTGTGCTCTTCTCCTTTTTTGCGTTTATGCACGATGCTGAAGAATCTGCTCCGACTGAGATTTTTTTTATTATTATACCGGAGGCACAGTATTTTCCACGCAGCCCACAGAACTGTGCTCTGGATATGAAAATTGGATGTTTTTCATCGCCTGACTTATCCATGCCTGTCAGCAATTTTTCTAAGCCACTGGGCTGCAAACAAAATAAAAGTTGGGGAACTTTCTTCAATGAAGCAGCTGTACGAAGTTGCATGTAGGAATAACATGGCGTAGTTTTCATCACCAAGAATAAACGGAAGGTGCCACATGCAAAAGTGAAGATATCTGTGCTAGTTTTCCTGTTCACACATGGAACTAATGAGCTGCTCAGTAAAAAGGTGGCTGCGTTTTTTCGACATCGCTCAAAATGGGTTTCAAAATTATCTTTATTTTCCCGAACAGATGAAAAGCTCACCATGGGAGTCCTTTTTCATAAAAAGGGGGTTGAAATAATCCCATGGGAAGTTCTGCAAAGATACATATCCAAGTGGTTTGTATTAGTCAATCATGAAGCGCTGAAATCTTTCAAACATAGGCATACAGGGACAGTGGCACATTTAAAACGCTGCCAGCACAGGTTGTTGCAGTGATGACCTGTGCGCATGAATATTGAGCGTCCTGTGGCCCAATAAATATTGAGTGCTATACCAAACGAAATGATATTCGGACGTATTCATATGATATGCCGCTGTCTTCAAAAGTAAATATTTTATGTGCCACTTTATTTGATCATCTAATTAGTGTCATAGGAAAACAATGCCCGCAAATGGTTTCAGAGGCCAAATTCTACACAAAAACTTATGCATGTATCTCGAATATTGTAAAGAACAAAAATATCTCACCTATTCGTGCCCCATCGTCGCAGTAATCATACGTCAAACGCTTTTTTACCACGCTTCTGTGTGAAAAAGATGTACGGGATTGCAAAATTAACATAAATGAAAATAAGACACACGGTAAAAATCGGACCAGGTGTATAGCAAGACCACTACCTAATCAAAGATTGTAATATCGCATTAAGCCAACGTCACATGAGTCGGCAGAAAAGCGTTCTGCCGGAGGAGTTGTTTCGAACGGCATTTACCGCAAACATTGCTGTACCTTTCGCATCGTCAACAGCCTTTTCGAAATAAATGTTATTTTCAAATCATGCCAATTATTTCCAGCTCATGCAGCAGATCTTATGACCCGCATGTTCGCTACGAGGTATTTTGTGTTCAATATACACCGTCGTACTAAGTACTGTGTTGTGTGTTTTGAACTGCTCAACAGGCTCTTGCTCTATCTGCTTGTTAACTTCTTTTTTTAGCAGTGATAGCCGTGTACTGAACATAAAAGCACTGCCTTTTTGAAGAAGAGCGCCGCCGTATGCCTTGAGCACAATGCCAAGAAGGCATCTGGCAGGTGAGTCGCGGTGAAAATAATGCCATGGACGGTGCGAAACAGCATGATCGAGAATACTGTGCTCAGGACGGCGAGTATAACCGGTGACATACAGCTTGGAAACGCGCCGACTCAAGTGCCCAAAGCGGGGAGGGGGAGGGGAAGGAGGAGTACAGGGTTCGTTAGCAAACCATCCAAAACTCTGTTCTTGACATTCGCGCTTTTAAAACCTGATTGCAATCCCAGTAGTGAATCTGAAATGTCAGCTTTATTGTCACCTCGAAAACGAGCTGCCAAGTACGGTTAACAAAACACGTCGTGGAGCTTGTTGGATAAGCATGGTTTCTTGAAGAACTTTTTTTTCTATTGCTACATAAAGGATGACACAGAAACGAGCACACAGCGCCCGTCCTGTGTACTTCTTTCTGTGTCCTCGTTTATGTAGCGCCTGAAAAAGAACTATTTCAAGAAACCATACTTCACCAACTAGCCCCACAATATGTTTTGTTAACTGAATTTTCTTCTACTCTGGGCCCTTTCTTTTATGTTTCAACCATCAAGCCTAACACCTTGAAGTTCGTGAGCGCCGTAGCAGTCACTACCTGCAGAGCGAAATTCATCGCCTTCTGCCCCCCCCCCCCCCCCAAAAAAAAAAAAACAGCGCCGTCCTGTGTGTCCTCGTTTATGTAGCGCTGGAAAAAAACTTGTTCAAGAAACCTCTAAGAAAGACAACGGCCCGATGACTGCGCTTGAGAACATGAAAGAACAGATTAAATAGGCAGTTTGTTTGGTACAGCGATGTGTCTCACAGTCGCGGCCTTAAGAATTCAGCGCGGGAAAATTTTTCCACGCAAAAGTATTGGACACTTGGTAGTTTATTTTCATGCGAGGCTACTCAAGCTCAACGTAAATAAAAAAATATGCGGATATTAGCGTAGAGCGCCATGCTTGCTTCAACGCTTTGCCTTGCGTTTGGTTCTTTCTCTCGCTGCCACCAGCCAAGCATATTTTTGTCGCACAATTTTTTTATCACTATTTATAGGCAGCGATGCCCTGCAGTGCTATACGGACCGATATGAAACAAATTGTGTGTCCGCACAACATTATGTTTCCAAAACATTTCGAAGTTTGGAAGCAATTTAAAAATACTTACCTAAAAAACTTTCAGTAAGAATCACGGAGCCTTCGAACTCACTACATTGTAGGCAATATTTATTAAATGTTATTGCAGATGCTTATGCATTCTTTGAGCGTTACGTGCAGCACGTTCCATGATCGAATCCAGGTGACCTGCTAGAACTGCACATCCACACTCTTCGTAGTCTGCTCACGTTACATGCTTTTGGTCTGTCTATATTGCACACCAAGTCGGAGCACTCAACTGCCTGACTTGTTTGTCAAGCAATGCTAGATCACGACCTCCAGGAATCAGTCCTTGAAGGTTTACTCAAGAATGAGTCCTGCAGCACTCACATCAGTAAGTATTACAATACAAAAATGTATTCTTGAGCTTGTCCGCCATAAGTTTATTTTCGAGCTAACCTCACAACAGATGGATTGTAAGAGGTGTACTGTGCCCGAAACATAGATGCCAGTCCAGCCGAGTCGCCGACAAGAGCCAGGCCACTGTAGTTTTCATCACTAATTCTGTCTGTGCTGTCGATGGCAGCGAGCATTTTTTCGTTCTTCCAGTCGGGCCACAACTGCCTGCTATATCCTGCCAGTTACTGGCCTCGTATATAATCAACGAAGTGCTCGATCAGGTCCTGGCTAAAGAAAAGAAGGACAAGAAGGCCCTGTGCGTCAGCTGGAGTAAGTGGGATCACTTTGTGGTGTCCTGAGCAGCATAAGTTTCGTCAGGTTTGAGAGAAAGAGAAGATAGAACGCACTTTCTTGAGCAGCTTGAACGTTTGAGTTTGTCGCGGGTTTGTCGCCCTTACAGCTGGACCGAAGCGAAACATGCACTCCCCGAAGGAGGCGTTGGGAAGAGATATAATGTGGTGACTACGTAACCAAGAGGTGTTCAAAGAGCGAGCGAGAGATTTCGACATTGTTCAGGACAGTTAGTACATAAAAGTGAGGTCCGCAGACTGTATAGATATGCCACAGCTGGGGTACAGTGTCATCATCATCATCATCATCAGCCTTACTACACCCACTGCAAGGCAAAGGCCTCTCCCATGTCTCTCCAATTAACCCTATCCTTTGCCAGCTGCATCCACCCTTTGCCTGCTAGCGTTAAACGTTCCCAGGTTCAGATTCCAATGGCGGCCTGTCCGGAGCAAGAGATTCTTAGCACCCTCCGCTGCGTCACAGGTCTGACCGCCGCCGTGGTCAGTTGCTCTGCAGCCGCTGGGCACTGAGGGCCGAGGGTTAATTGGTTTGATCATAGAAGGTTGTGGCCAAGTACTACACCAGGATGGCCAAATCCTGCTCTGGTGAGAGAGTGCGTTGTCGGTTCTGGTCACCGAGATCGGCCGCACTCCAGGCCTGGTTATGCAATTCCATCGACACGCGGATTTTTTTTTGTACCCGGTGGAGAATTGCGCGGCACCAGGATTTGAACCCTGGTCCTCTTGCACGCGAGGCGGATGTTCTACCTCTACGCTATCGCCATCGCCATCGCCATTGCAAGGGACACAGATGCACAAAGAGAAAAATTCTTCGTGTGGTAATGGAATTATAGCACTGCGCACGAGTTAGTTCGAGGACCAGGTACGAATTGAGGCCGCGGAATTGTACAGTATTAGCGAGAGGATGAAATTTGTCGTAATTAGGCTTTAAAAGAAATACAAACTGAAGGTGGCACAGACCTATATGCTGCCATCCAGCCATGATGATTAGACCGTCGAAAGCTTCTATGAAAACATGGAATCAGCAATGAGCAAAAAAAAAGCACAGTACCCTGTACTGAGGGGCAGCTCCAATGCCAAGGTGGGAAGAATCAGGCTGGAGACCAGGCACTAGATGACTTTGGCATAGGCTGTAGGAATAGCCGGTTATTGAGTTATTGAGTTATGGTTATTGAGTTCGCAGACAGAAATATATTACTGATAAGAGCACCTTCTTCCGCGAACGAGAGAACAGGAAGTGGACCTGGAAGAGCCCCGGGGGTGCGACTAAAAATAAAATCGACTTCGTACTATGTCCTCACCCTGAAACAGTGAAGGGCGTGGATGTCCTCGGAAACGTGCATTGTAGTGACCACAGGATGGTAAGATATCGTGTTTGGCTAGAGATGAGGATGGAACGAAGAAACTAGTGAAACGAAAAGTGATTAGCAAGTTATAGGAAAGAGGGAAGGTCGAGAGATCCATGCTATCGCTTCAGAACAAATATTCGATATAACTGACCAAGACAACCGTAATGTTCAAGCAATTAACGATAACTCACAGCCTCCAAGATGGCTCAGTGGCAATGGCGCTCAGATGCCGGCCCGAAAGACGCGGGTTCGATTCCGGCCGTGGAGGTGTAATTTCGACGGAGGCGAATATCTAGAGGTCCATGTATTGTGTGATGTCACTGCGCGTTTAACAGCCCCAGGTGGTCGAAATTTCCGGAGTCCTTCACTACAGCCTCCCTCATAAGCTGAGGCACTGCGGGATGTGAAACCTCCGGAACCATAAATTATATTTAATAGCTCTAATTACGGAGTGCGCAATAAAAGTAGACGGTAGGGTGGTTGGACAGGATACAGTCAAGCTCTTTGAGGAGATGTAAGATCTGATTAAGCAGCACCAAAACATGTAAGCATCTAACCTCATAGAAAAAATAGAACTGACAGATCTATCAAAGTTAATCAATACGTGCAAGGTAACTGGCATTCAAAGGATTATTATTGAGAGAATCGAGCGCGCTCTAATGAATGTGGGTAGCCTAAAAGCAGTGAAGAGGAACTGGACATAGGCAAAAGTCAGACGCGATATGGAAGATAGCTAAAGTAGCTGAAGAATTCCATAAATATTTATACAGTATCCAAGGTAATCAGGATGCAAATGAGATGGGCAGTAACGCACAACAATTAGACATGCCGCCAGTAAAGAAAGAGGAAGTAAAGAATGCCTTATGATCAATGCAGGAGGGGGTGGGGGGGAGAGGAAGCGGCTGGCCAGGATCATATAGAAGCGCAGATCTGTTGGAGGGTGGCAGAGAGATTGTGATTGAAAAAATTGTCACTCTGTATACGCAACGCGTTATGACCACGAGCGTTCGAGATACTACGAAGAACGACATTCACACTATGAATCAGATTAAACAAAAAGCTCAGAATATAACCAACCCCTTTGCACAGCCTTCACAGATTATAAGAAAAAATATTCTTAAGTCCAAACCTTACCAGTAATGCACGCATATGCGGAATCACGATGTAGAGGAGTCTTAATAAAAATAGTGGAAGACATCTATAACGACTGCTTAGCCACCTTAGTCTCGCATAAAGTAAGCAATAAAGTTCCAGTAAGCAAGGGTGCTATGCAGAGCGACACAATATCGCCGATGCTGCCGTTCATCGCCTGTTTACCGGAGGTATTAAGAGGCTTTATTGGGAACAGGTCGTCACGAGTTATCGGTTTATACCTTTGTAACCTGTGATTGCCTTGCGACATTGCCCTGATAACCCACTGAGGAGATGAACTGCAGAACATTATCAGTGAGTTAGATAGGCAGAGAACTGTGGGTAATGTTAAACAAAGTAATGTTCAAAAGCCTCGGAAGAGAAAAGCAGTTTACAATTGGAAGCGAGGTGCTGGAAGTGATAAGGAAATAGGTTTTATTAGGGCAGGTAGCGATCGCAGATCCGTATCACGGGACCGAATTAACATGAGGGTTTTCTCATATCATCATCATCATCATCATCATCATCATCATCATCATCATCAGCCTTACTACACCCACTGCAGGGCAAAGGCCTCTCCCATGTCTCTCCAATTAACCCTATCCTTTGCCAGCTGCATCCACCCTTTGCCTGCAAACTTCTTAATCTCATCCGCCCACCTAACGTTCTGCCGCCCCCTGCTACGCTTATTTTCTCTTGGAACCCACTCCGTTACCCTTAAAGACCAGCGGTTATCCTGCCTTCGCATTACATGCCCTGCCCAAGCCCATTTCTTTCTCTTGATTTCGACTAGGATGTCATTAACCCGTGTTTGTTCCCTCACCCACTCTGCCCGCTTCCGATCTCTTAACGTTACACCTATCATTTTTCTTTCCATGGCTCGCTGCGTTGTCCTTAACTTAAGCTGAACTCTTTTCGTTAGCCTCCACGTTTCTGCCCCGTAGGTGAGTACCGGTAAGATCATGCTGTTGTACACTTTCCTCTTGAGGGAAATTGGTAAACTGCCACTCATGATCTGCGAGAATTTGCCATATGCGCTCCACCCCATTCTTATCCTTCTAGTTATCTCCCTCTCATGATCCGGATCAGCTGTCACTACCTGCCCTAAGTAGACGTATTCCGGCACAATTTCTAGGCTCTCGCTGCCAATTGTGAACTGTTGTTCCCTTGCTAGGCTGTTGAACATTATCTTGGTTTTCTGCATGTTAATTTTTAGACCCATCGATCTGCTCTGCCTGTCTAACTCGTTGATCATGATTTGCAGTTCACCTCCTGAGTGACTCAGCAAGGCAATGTCATCAGCAAATCGCAGATTATTTAGGTATTCTCCATTTATTCTTATTCCCAACTGTTCCCAATTCAGGCCTCGAAATACCTCCTGCAAACATGCGGTGAACAGCATTGGCGAGATCGTGTCTCCTTGCCTGACGCCCTTTCTTATTGGAATTTTATTGCTGACTTTATGGAGGACTATAGTAGCTGTGCAGTTGCTATATATATCTTCCAGTATTTTGACATAAGGCTCTTCTACCCCCTGATTACGCAATGCCTGTATGACTGCTGAGGTTTCCACTGAGTCGAATGCTTTCTCGTAATCAATGAAAGCTATATATAGAGGTTGGTTATATTCTGCGCATTTCTCTATCACCTGATTGATAGCGTGAATATGATCTATTGTGGAATATCCTTTACGAAAGCCTGCCTGATCATTTGGTTGATTAAAGTCTAACGTTGCCCTGACTCTATTAGCGATTACCTTAGTAAGTACTTTGTAGGCAACGGATAGTAAGCTGATCGGCCTGTAATTTTTCAAGTCCTTGGTGTCTCCCTTCTTATGAATTAAGATAATGTTTGCATTCTTCCAAGCTTCTGGTACAATATCCCCAAAGAATAAGTCTACAACACCTGTATCGTGCACTTACTCACGTATGGGCACAAACATGGAGACTTACGTAAAGGGTTCAAATAAAGCTAAAGACAACGCAGCGATCTATGTAAAGCAAAATAATAGGTGTAACGGTAATAGGCAGGAAGAGGGCAGAGTGGGTGAGGGAAGAAACGCGACTTAATGACATCCTAGTCGAAATCAATAGGAAGAAATGTACTTGGGCAGGCCATGTAATGCGAAGGTAGAATAACCGAGGGTCCTTAAGGGTAGCTGTGTGGATTCCACGGGAATGCAAGCGTAGCAGGGGGCGGCAGAAAGTTAAGAGGTCGGATGAGATTAATAAGTTTGCGGGAATACGGTTGCCACTGCTCATTAAGGAAAAGGTTAACTGTACAAACACGAGACAGGCCTTTTCCCTAGAGCAGGCGTAGTCAGGCTGATGATGATGATGAATGTAATTAGGCTGTTGGCCTTGCAGAGATGGTTATCGGAGCCTTCATGCACCGTCTTGGATAAAGACTGGCCAAAGGCCGTTTACGTACATGTGTTTACATGGAGTTGTAAATACATTTATGTACAATGAATTCAAGTACAGTACGGTACACGTACAGTACAAGTGCATGTAGTTACGATATGTACAGGATTGGTCAGAAGTTCTAAGGTTATGAGGGCTGCTTTTCAGCGGCATATCCTGCCACCTATTATAGCATTGAGGCTCTCAACATTCTCAGGGGTGAGAACGGTGTTCTGCATTTCTTCTACAGAGATTTTGGGCTTCATGGGTTTTATAACTGCCCGAGGAGAGCGCACGAAGGCAGACCTTGAAGCCTGGAAAGTTTTGACCGGCCTTGTACATACAGGTGTAGAACAAATGCGACTTCCTGCCGCTGGCCTACCGAACCGCCAAAAGTTTAGACCATAGACTCTAGCTCTCAACTATTTACCCAGGCGTGCATTGCACCAGAGTGCCTTTGCCTAGACAACCCAGGCCTAATCAGCGACTCTATTATGCCGCCTTTTGCGTATTTTTAACTGCTTTTAAAATATTGAAGTGGTAGTGGCAATTTCGTTAAACGGGTCCTGTTCTTGTAATAACCAATCAAATCCCTATAAGGCCTTGCCAAGCCCCTTGAGGGTTCGGCATACCCTCGACGACAGTGCCATTTTGAGAAAAGAAACAAAACCAACTCAAAATACTCTCCGTGCATGGGTTTCTCTCTTGAGTTTGCTGGCGCATGCCATAATTTTTGACATGCGGTCGTGCTGTGGAAGTTATGACGGCGCACTCATCGATAAGTTGTTTCGCGTTTGAAGCCGGTCGGTCGCGTAAGGACGATTGTCAAAGTGACTTTTTGTGACAATGTACCGCATATGTGCGCTTCCCACTTTTTCCCACGGTGCGTGCTGACTCAGTCTATTACCGAACTAAGGCATTCATACCCATGCGCTGACAAGCCTAAATATCTGTCAGTTTTCATTGCTCGCAGGCGCTTCTCTCTTTTCCACTGAATGAACAATTGACGCGATCGCGTCACCCTGGGCGCCAACTTCACGCTACTTCCGACTGGGCAGAGGCATCTACCTTAGCGAAGGCTGGCGGGGTAAACCTAACAAGGCGCCATTTGATCGCGGCCTGACCTGTGTTCCTGTGTTTTTGTTTTAATATCGTTTCTTTTTCCACGCGGTTAGTTCTCACCACTTGCGCATTCGTTGCATTTTTCACATTACCCATTTGCATGCCACGCTCTACGAAATACCCGATGTGTTAAAATCGAGCTCGTCTGCACGTGTTTCTCACTGTGCCTTCTTTCCTGTGATCTCATAGCGTTGCTTTCGAGATCTTGCTTTTGTGTTGGTGCACCTTTCCAATACATCGCCTTTCTGCCTTCAAGCTAGTGGAAGCGGGGAAAACGCTAGCCGGGAAGATTGCTTGGAGGAAATCGGTGCGACAAGCGTGAAGCGAGCCGGGGTGGGGGCCGGCAAGCGAACCTCCGGTCGGTGTCTGGCACATCGAGTGCGGCGGCAGAGTCCGTGTTGCTGCCTGGCCAAAGCTCACCGACATGAGCGACACCAAATCGGTCCCGTGGTGAACATCTACTGCTTGGCGACGCTCCTTGCAAAAGGATTATCTCACTCCTAAAATTACACGTTTCAGCCCGCTCTTTCGAAGTATTTCTTTGTCCGGGTAACTCGATCTTTGTATCTGGTCATTCGTTTGTAGTGATTCGTCCAGTCGCCTAATATTGTGTACGTATATGCACTTTTCTCGGCCATTACAACATAATACCTTTGTGTTATTTGACCATGCTCTTTATTTAGTGTAGGCTATGTATCTTTGCAACTCGTGAGTTGTGTACGCTTCGCTCCCTTGCCTTCTGAAACTCTGTGTTATTCTTAACCTGTTAACGGGGTAGCGTTTTGCACGAAGTTGATTCATAGCAGAACTTTTTTGTGGCCGAATCTAGAGCGTTCGCCCTCGCGGCTGATCAGGTGTGACCCTTTTCACCGATTGGAAGTCTGCATTTCATTATTCCTCGCTTGGGATAGTGTAGTTTGTCGCTCCGTCCCCTGCAAACTGGTGCAGTATGCAGTGTTTGCTAGCTCGCTCCGATCAATTATGGAAGCGGATATTCAATCGGCAAACGGGAGAATTTCGCTGGCTAAAATTCTTCCAGCAGTGTCCTGTGATTGGCTACTTAGGGCTATGTGAGAAGATTTTTCCTTGTCTTTTCACTGCAACGTTTCTGCAGGCACAGCTAATTATACAAGACTGACCTGGCTATTGCCACATATGGGCTAAACCATGAGCGTATTCCCCGTGCTGATTCTTGCGGCCATTCATGGCTGCTGAGAACTTCGGAGTGCTAAGGAAGATCCACGCGCCTCGGTATTGCCGAAAGTTGAAGCAGTGAAAAACAGCTTGCGCCTCATGCGACGGAGATTAGCACATTTCTGCAGTAGGGAAAAATAACACAAATGCTAGCAGTGCTCATTACGACATCCAGGTTGACAGAGGGCTATTGAAAAATATGGAGGCAGGGCCACGGAATTTAGCAAATTGAGGGTGAAGGGGAGTTAGGCCCAAGGATATAAGAGGGAGCGGATTGAGGGAGAAAAGGTAAAAAATGAGGGGATTTGCCACAGGCCAGCTGTCGTGCCCCATAACGCTAGAACATTGAAGCAGTGCAGCCTGCTGCTGAAATTTCCGTTTTAAAACCTGTGAGAGCGGTCTCTCAATGCTCCTTTCCATTCAAGGAAAAAATTGCTTTGAACTTCTTTCTTGTATCGTTCAACACGGTACGCGTGCACCTCCCACTTCCTCCGGCACTGCACTGAGAGACGCTGTTTAGAATCGTTCAACAAGTGATGTAGTTAAGCCTAAGGTCATTCGACGCCAACGGGTAATAGCCTGAAAGGATTTTAGTGCTGGGATTCTTTAATTTCAGATTTTTCTGGACAGCAGGCTGCGAGAAAAGTACAGATTCTAATTATTTTGCTGCGAAAAAATTAAATCGGCAGCAGACACCAAAAATGAGTTATTAGGTGGGGAGTAACTCTTTTCAAGAAAATGTGGCATACCTGCTAGAACGATTCATGCCTATTTCACCCTTCAGTATTGAATAAAAACTATATAAAGGCCCTCTATGCACGGGCCCGGCCAAAAGCAGTCGAAACAGCACATTATCCGGTGCCGCCTATCCTGGACCGCGAGAATGGCCGGGTCGGGGCTTTTGAGCTGGCCTGAGCACATGCACTGCTCTAAAACAAATGAACTCCTTCTTTTATGCAATCTCAGGTGTACATTGATGAGCTAACAATAATGAACATTCGAGTGTGGAAAATTTGTTTCGCGAGGGGAGTCACCGGTTAACGATAACATTTGCGGGCGAGGTGATATGACAAATCCCTACCGCAAACACGGTATGCAAGGAAAGCTATGTAATCTAGACTCGAGAGGAAGGGAGTACGCTCAGTGTGTCCATCAGGTCTTGGTGGAGGTGGTAGAGAAATTTGCCTGTTTGAATAGCTGACGGATCTGTTTTGGTACCGGAGAAAATGATGTATCCGCGCGGCTTGTGGCCAGCTTCGCGGCATCCAGCAGACCATATTCTTTGGGCAGTATTTCTAGAACAGAAGACGACGATGGTGGAGAACAGGAATGGCCACAAAGTAGGTCAGTTTAAATTGGGATAGTGCGCTTCATTATGTTCACTTCACCCATGGAAATGCGTTTTGCTTAGTGTAAATTAGAGTACGCTCCGGAGGCGGTTAATGATGAGAAGCACATGACGACATGACGATCAGCGCTGTGTGTGTACGTATCTTCTTTCTCTTTCCAGTGTAAGCGCTCTGTTTTTCATTGATGACAAGCAGTTGTGGCCTCAATCGGCACTCATTTTCTGTGCTATCGCATTTCCGTGGCAAGGGGCCGATGCGAATGTCGCCTTCCGGAGGCGGTCGTTTGAGACCGAGAGGAGGCTTAAGGGATTGATTCCAACTCGCTGGTGTTCTCATGTGTCGTTTTTTGAGCTACACAGCAGAGCTAATTTCTCGTCTTTGTGTGGTTGAACAAGCCAGGAAGCGGCAAAAAGCGGTTTGCACTGTTGGCATGCATTCTGGAAGTTTAGAGGCTGAGATAAAAGGCAGCTTTGCGAAGGTTTTGAGCAAAAATTCTACATAAAACTTCTGACTTTGATTGATTTGAAAATATGGAAGAGTGTAGGCATATCCGCTTCTTGCCAAGGGATATAACCGCGCACTCACACTCCGTTGTTCGTTTCTTCTTGAAGCAATTCCGCCATTTCGTTCCTGTGGTGGTTCTCTCTTAGAGTGTCAAATATCTCTAGAAATGAGCTTGTCACGTTAAGGTCCGGTACCTGCAGGAACAAATTAATAGTCTTTTTGGTGCGGCAGAACAATCTTGTTATCAATAAGCGTACATAAAGAATGAATACGCTTGAGACGACATCAATAATACAGCGTCATGACGGCCAACTCACTCAAAAATACACTGCAAACATATTAATGAAATTTTCTACTGGCACCGAGAACTTACTTGCCAAAAATAATTTTTTTCATATAATCTATTTCCAAACACTTTGTGGAACGCTCATTGCAGTGTCGTTTTTTGCGAAGCGTAAAGACAAGCCATCAGCTCAAACACTGAGAGTTATATTTAATTGCTAAGCCAATCGCGTTTCCAACATCAAGCGGCTTGCTAGCAGATTCATAAAAACACCTTTTTAGAAACCTCACAAACACAGGTTATGATATGCTAGTTAAAATCAAGAACAGTTAGTAAAAAAGAGGAATACAAAACAGATTTTTGGGCTACTGGGTGCATGATAAAAGAGAACCACGGCGAAAATAGCACAGCACAAGAAAGAACAAGGCAAATAAGAGGAATAAATGTGATGCCGCAAAGTGCTGACATGTGCCTTCTTAGGGCACCTACATTCACTTGAAAAGAAAGCACAAAGAAGAAAAGGGAATGTGGGTCAGCCAGAAGAGAATGCATAAGCCAGGGATAGGGCGCAGCTGCTAGAGCAGCATTAGCGCAATTAGTCTGTTGTAGAGGCTGCTGACTTCGCTAACTCGTAGTTCGTTTTTTGATGATAATTACCATGACGCACACTAATTACAAAGCATCAACATAAGCTTCTTGATCATGCAAAGCCTGTACTACATTTACTGAAGGACAAATACTTCTGTAAATGCCCTGTGCCAACCACAACCTCGACCGACTACCACCTTCTCGCCAAAATCTATTTCGCCGTCAGGTACGTTTCGCTACATTGTAAATATGTTTTAGTCAGAGAGCGTTGACTATTATTCGCCCTACTCTCAACGTTGGTTTCGATTTTCTTTTTTTATTATTAGTGCAATATTAATCTTTACAGTACCGCTGTGACCATTATAAGATAAGTGGAAACACTGCCTCTTGTGAAATGCATTCTGAATATTTAAGCTCCTTGAACTATACTGCGCACGCAGCCGATGACAATCTCACCCCTGTTTAAGAATATGCACAATCTATTGAAAGTGACCAGCCCATAAGGTTTGATTGTAAGCCGTGTAGTTGGGTCTTGTACCACGCCGAAAACATTTAACTTTCGAAGCAGCGAGTTGTAGACTGCTCTTCCTCATCATCAGATATCACACGGTGGAGAAAAATAATGAAACACGAAATATATTCCAGATCAAAATTTTTGGGTTCTTAGCTTTTGCCAGAGTTTTGCATCTCGCTCCTATCGTTGTGTAACTCCATTTTCAAAACCTTTTTCCAGTCTTTACTGCTTGTTCAGTTTGTTCAACAATATAGTGATCATCTTTGGTTCAGCTCCTCTCTTTCAATTTACAATGGTCGAGGATGCCGATCCTTAGCTTTGCTCGTTAACACATTTGGCTTATACAAGTCGCCACTTTTCTCCCAGCTACCTACCTTCGCCTGAAGGGGGGCGCTCTCATCTTTGAGAAGTAAATGTTTCATATCATGAGCTTAGGCTATAGCCAGTCTTGCCGGTTAGCTTTATATTCTTCATAGTTAGCAAGGAAAAGTCAACTCTTTTCCTCCACTTGCATCCAAATTAGTTATCAGACCCGGTTGTTCTACTTTACCTAGAACAACCCTATGAAGTCTCATTTCTTGCGGGCTAGCTCTATGCGCGTCACAAGCCGGAGAACATCGCATAGGTCATCGTTCGGATCGGCTGTTAGCAACGTAATGAGGGAGCTCAATTCAATATTTGATGGCAAGGGGTGTGAAAGACCGCATGAAAACATGAATGCGCCGTTTTATATCCTGTATTTTTCTTTCATGAGCGCACGTTCTGGATATAAAATTGCGCGTTAGAAATAAGTTCCAAGACAAATGAATGTTTAAGGGAAATAAATCTCATAAGCAGGGTGTGTTGCTGGGCGAGTTGGTTTGACATTGTGAACACTGAAGCGCTGGCAGACGACTGAGGAAAGGAGGATGAGACACACAGAGCGCTGAACTAACAACTTTAATATCAAAGAAAGGCTATTCGCACGTTTTTATACGGTGACCCAAGATTAGCAGTGATTACAGGGCGCATGCGCAATCCAAAGCAAAAAAAAACAAGCGAGAAAGCAGGGGCAGCGCGCGGGTGCATTTTTGAACCCACACCATGCAGACACAAAAGACACAAGAGTGTCCGACCCACTACGGTTGGCCAAAGATCAGACACACCCCCATTCACACCGAAATCAAGACGTGGCAGCGAAGGGGAGAGGCAGAAAGCGCTCATAAATTCTTGCATTACCAGAAACCTTTGTTTCTACTTATTCGGCAGATTTGTTCATGTGAAGTGACCCGGAAAATGAACACCGAAATATTTAATTATGTCACTGGATGGGAGCTAGTTGATTTAAAGGTGCGTAGAAAAAAAACAAGACAATGGCTCAGCCTGAAGGAACCACAGTAGCACTACGCAATGTTACAAACATTAAAATACTCTGGGTATTGCTGCAGATTAAGTGTTTCACGTAGAATAGTGATTCACCGGCGTAGAGGAGCACCTGCATGTAATAATTTCCACTATGCCGTTGACATAAGATTACGAACAGAAAGTGTCCTAACACAGACTCGTGCCGGGCGCCACAAGTGACAGTTGTAATGCCTGAAAAGGAGCCGTTCAACAAAAATACGTAGTTGCCGCCGCCCTTTGTTGCATGGCACCTTCGAAAGGTTAGCCTCGAATCATTCTTGTCCCCGTTCTTCAATAGGATCACGCAATACCAGACACAACATTGTTTTATCGATGCTCCGCGTTTTTTGTTCGCTTTAGAGAATCCTAGAAGCACAGCGATTACAACCAAGGGCCTCCTCTACGCAAGGCATATACTCGGTCTATGTGTCCTCAGTGTTTGCTTGATTGCCTAAATTTGAAAGGGTGAATTATGCTATTACACCAAACTGATTCGATGGGACAATGTCTTTGATGTCTTATTGCTTTGTTTCAGGGTGCACGGCAGCCAGAGTTCATGGCTCGAATTTGTCAAATAGAATCGCGCACACAGAATAAATGAAAGACATACTTACATGTTTGTAAAGGCTTTCTAGTATTGTTTGGTTAAGTAAATTGTCTGAATACCCAAGCACTATCTGAATTTTTTCCACCTAAAAGAAAAGAAAAGATGAAGTCTACATTGCAGCTTGCAACGTTATTGGACAGGTATTTTTGTGCGAGATGTGCCTGTTGACCGCAGTTACTCAAAGGACCTAGAGGCATTGCCAGTATTGTGACTGGGTTTGAAATATGTTTTAAATAAATGTGTTTCGAATGAATACCAAAGCATGTGCGGTGGTGCCGAGAATATCGCGCCATATTGTAGTGAGTTTAGCGACTTCTGTTTCCATTATTATGTTGCCATGCTCTGGTCGCCAGACTGCAATTTTTAAGTACGCCGTGAAATCGGCGCCGCGTCATGCTCACTGATTGAGACGGCCGCTCACGCTTGTCCGTCGGAAGTGCGGTATCCTGGTGCATCTCCTCAACGTCAGTGAAGGTTTCCAATTTGGACAGCAGCCGATGAAACTCGGCCATGAGTTTTAAGCTCATGCTTCTACTCTTCGAATTGACAACACCCCCACCGCTTATGTCTATTCTACAGCATTACACATCAAGCAAAGGGCAGCGAAAACGGGCAAACGATGAAATTCCGAAAACCTTTTTCTTCACCATCATCATCAACAGCCTGACTATGCCCACTGCAGGACAAAGGCCTCTCCTATTTCTCTCCAACTAACCCTGCCCTTTGCCAGCTGCGGCCACAGTACCCCGCAAACTTCCTAATCTCATCCTTCCACCTAACTTTCTACCGCCCCCTGCGGCGCTTGCCTTCTCTTGGAATCCGCTCCGTTGCCCTTAAAGACCAGCACATTATCTTGCCTTCGCATTACATGCCCTGCCCAAGCCCACCGCGAAAATTGAAAAAACTTTGGTCAAGAGTGGTCAAGCGACTAGGATGTCATTAACTTGCGTTTGTTCCCTCAGCCTCTCTTCTCGCTTCCTGTCTCTTAATATCACGCCTATCATTTTTCTCGCTGCGTTGTAGTTAACTTAAGCTGAGCCCTTTTCGTTAGACTCCACGTTTCTGCCCCGTAGGTGAGTACCGGTAAGATTATGCTGTTGTACACTTTTCTCTTCAGAGATAACCCCTATAGAGGCATAAAAATAGGGCAGAAAACCAACTTTTTTGCATGACACCTGATGTGTTCTTGTGCTTTATCACGTCAAGAAACTTCCACGTCAATTGTCTCATCAGTCAAAAGGGCTCAGGAAGTTTTACAGCTGAAAGATTTAGTTTTCAAAGTTTTATTAGCAGAATAGGCAAATTTTTATATTTCATTTTTATGTAGATTTTTATTTTTAGAGAAAGATCTTCACCAATCGTGACCAATTTTTTTTTCAATTTTTGCTGTAGATTTATTTTAAGTATTACATTTTGCAGTAATAATTCAGCCTCATCGTAACTCTTCACAGTTTAAAAACACTTTTTTTGTGCTTCATTTCCAAATGTGACACAAGAAAAGGATTACAACAGTTCCTCAAAAAGAACACAATTAGAATCCACAGCAAACGGGTGCCATTTTCGCGATTTGGGAAACAGAAAGGGAAATCATTCTCTAGCCATAACATGCCTGTCGCTGTACTTTTCTGTGACACTTCAAACCGAGAAAACCGCACCATTTTTGCTGTCCTCTCATTTCCCTTTTTTGACCGTCAATGTGCCCTTTTTCCCCAGACTCCATACAACTCATGACATAAGAGATTCACACTAACTTCGTGATTTGCTTCTCCATTTCATCAAGGGAGATTAATGCTGAGCAGTTTGTAGGGTGTTAAAAAGCTGCCCTGACGGGCTGGAATTATTTATTTGGTATTCTTATCTCTGTAGAAGCGCAAAAGTCTCTCGGTTAAAAGGGAAATTGACACGCGGGGCATTAAAAGATGTTTGTCGTTCAGAATGCACATTCCGATTGTGAAGCCTGTTGCAACGAACGAATTGTTCCAGAAGTTCAGAGTACAGCATCTTTCCTGTCTTTTTCTCGCTCTTTGAGTCAGTTATGTGGTCAATTCTCATCATAATTCCTCAAAGTTCTTTTTAACGCTACAAAAAAAAAAACAAGGACAAAGAAAGAAGTACACAGGACGAGCGCTGACTCCAACTAACTTCAGTGAGGATTCCACAACCTACATTTATACACAACGAAGGACCAGAGCGCATGCGGGTGAAATATTTCTTGTAGATTAGGGAGCGCAGACTGCATGCTGTCGTCTATTTAATAATCTGTATTCGCTATCTCGCAGGGAAACTGATGTGGAGCTGACGCTCGTGTCGCCCCTTTGTTTTATAAAAAATGCTTCGGCCAATTCGCGTGCTAATCTATCCTTGCTTCTGCTTAAAATTTTGATACGCTCAAGTCGTGGCTCACAGTTTTGGTCGTTCTCATCCTTGCACGAGCGGCAGTGGGCGGGTAGATTTTCAAGCGATTCGGAAACGTTACTAAGTGAACGTTCATGTTCCCTGGAACGTTCGTTCAAACAGCGGCCGGTCTGCCCGAACTATAGTTTGCCACATTTAAGGGGGATTTAATATACCACACCCGTGGCACAGTGCACGTACGGCTTTGCGTGCTTCGTGCCGCAGCCGGAACTGCCAGGGCTGTTGCTGCTGACCTTGGGACACATCTTGGCCAGTTTATTTGGCGCAGAGAAGACGAGCGGCACGCCGTACTTGTTGCCAACTCTTTTCAGGTTGTTGGACACCCTATGTATATAGGCGATAACCACTGGCTTAGCGCTGCTACGATGTGGTCTCCTTGCTTTCTTTGGTCTCCCTTTGACTTTCTGCAGTAGTGCCTCAGTGACCGCCATCAATACGGGGTCAGGGAACCCTGCTTTAAGCAGTCTAGCTACCTCGCCCTGAAATCTCGGCTGCATCATGTGAAGGCACGACTTGAGGAGAGTGGATTCCAGGGAAAGGGTCGCAATAGCCCTCTTGACCGTTTTAGACTGTGCCGAATCAAAAGGTAAGAAATCTTTTCTAGCTCTAGGGCGGTAACACCAGCAAACACATCTGTCTCCGGGCTTGATGTTGCGGTCTAAAAATTGAATGTTACTTTCTTCAGACACCTCGTACGTGAAAGAGAGCCCTTTGCCGTGTTGTCGGAACATATCTAAAATCTCATTTGCAACTTCCTGGTAACCACCTGTATTACGTCTCTTTAAAATCACTAAAAAGTCATAAACATATCTAAAAATCTTTCGAGCTGTTCCATTGTACATAAGTGGAGCCAAAATGTTGTCAATTGATGGAAGAAAAATGTTGCACAAAACAGGAGCGACACATGATTCCATGCAGATTCCCTGACGTTGTAAACACCGTCGGTTGTCAAACTGGATAAAAGTGACATTAATATAAAACTTTAAAAGTGACATAAAATTATCGACACTCAGGCCAGCTGCATTCTGAAAGGCAATTACACCGTTTCTCTCAATGCAATCACTAACAGCAGTAAACAGGTGATTATGTGGTACTGAATAAAATAAATCCTCAACATCTATAGAGAAAGCGTGTCCAATTTGCTGCTCCCCTTCAAGACAGCTGACAACATCCAATGAATTTTTGATACCGAAAGGATCTGACACAACTAGCTTATTTAGGCGCTTCAGCAAAAACCGACTGATGTGCTGCTGCCAAGTGCCTTTTTCGCTAACAATTGTCCTTAGCGGGGCATCAGGTTTGTGAGTTTTCACAGCAAAGAACATCGATAGGTAATTCATCCTGGAGTCCGTGATAGCTCTTGCCAGGTTCACGAGGTCCATGGTTTTGCAGAGGTTCGCTGCTTTGCCCTTAATACGGGTCGCGGAAGGTTTAACTTAAACAAAGCAAAGTAGTCCAGGGCTATGTACTCTCGACCACTTAACGCGACCTCTTAGCACCAAGCTCTGTCCGATGAATAAAATGTATTACAAGCAATTACTAAACGTTTATTAAACCCTCGGGGGCGGTCCACTCACTTCATTAGAAAACCGCCAGGCATGGTTGTTTTATGCCAGTGTGTTCAAGCTTTGTATCCAAAAACTGGCATCTCTTTCTTCCTTTCTTCTTTCACTCCCTCCTTTATCCCTTTCTTACGGCGCGGCTCAGGTGTCCGCCGATATGTAAGACAGATACTCCACCATTTCCTTTCCCCAAAAACCAATTTATCAATTTTTTTCAATTGCCATAAGCGGGCAGCGAGCTCTCTCAACGCGCACTTGAAACTGCCGAATGAGAATTTCGCTACGCCCGTGACATACTTGCCAAATCTCTGACTTTGTTGACCTTACAATAATGAAAGAAAATATGTCATCACAAATGTCCCAGATATGTGCCCTCAACGAGAAAATAGTGACTCATCAACTTTCAAGTAATATTGTCCTTGACGAGCTGAATATTGTCCTTCGTGCACTTCCTGGTCTCACCCGCTCGAGTGACTCTCTCTCGTCCTGTGCCAGGTTTGCCTTCTCTTGGAACAAACTCAGTTACTGTATGAGAGGATCTACTGTCTGGTTTTGTGTCGGTTGAACATAGTTTTGAGTCGGTTGAAGGCAGTCGAGTAGGAAAGATTTCGGCTATTCTAAGACCGTTTCATATCCATTTATGGGTACTTTTTTACCGAACGCTTGCCAGAATTCCAGAGGTTTTTTCCATTTACAGACATCGCACATGTATCACAAATGCGTTAAGAGCTTAACCAGCTAACAGAATTCAGAGTGCCAATATAGAAGTTGTTATTCTTGAATTGTACCCTTAAAAGTCAACATCGGCATTCGCGTAATCGGTCTTGTCCGAAAATGCATTTCTACGCCCTCAGTGCCTGATAGCGGAGAGATATCCTTAAAAAATGGCCAAGCCATATTGCGACTAACTGAAATTTATAGCTGCCGCCACAAAAACATTATAAATGGCACGAAAACAGCAATAACGCTACAGAATCACCAAAGTGAATATTCACTTGCCTGTGATTTCATATCCTGCTTTCAATCATAATTAAAGCCAAAACTACCTCTAGCCATTCATATGGTCGTGTAGCGGTTCCAGCTTCTCTGTACCAAGAAATAAAGTTTTGTACTTCCACGTATTTTATCAAGATGATTACCTGAGTCTACGGAAAGAACTCTGTGTATGCTAGCTTGGCTGGTGCACTCTTTCTCGGTGCTACTCCTCCTTCCGTGTCTCACACTCTGTTACGAAGTCGATTTGTGCCTCTTGCACGTGCACGCTGCAGCACAATTTTCAGTAGCAATCAAACCGCTTGGATGCTCGATTCCACAGTTCCTAGAATTCACGTAACCTACAGTCTGCTTCGTAACCTACAGTCTGCTTAGATTGGGTTTACAAATTTCTATGAGCACAACCTTGATGACACGTTTAGAACATTAAGCAGCTGCAATCAATTAAAAACATCGCAAAAATCTATGAATAGAGCTTGTAAACTCACCTCTTTTATCAACGATCTTACAGAACTGTTCTCCGCCCAAGTGCTGTTGCGAATTGCTTCAATTAATTCAGCTTTTATTTTCTCAGCAATGTAAGTCGCCTGAATAAAAAAGACACAATTATAAATGGTAGTTCTGTGCATAGAGCTTGCACTGAGTGCACACTTAACACAGTTAATATCCCAGAAAATTGCCTAATCGATTAAAAGTGATTAAAGACTTCGAATGATTTTTATTCCCGGGAATCGCAGCTGAAATGAACCGATAAACAGACTTTCGCATTCTTTTAATTAAGAATGTGGGGGACACTTAGGCTCCGCCCTTAAGGGTATGACGCAACAGCGCTTCGTCTCACCCACACGAACACAGCCACTGTTTCCTTTTTCACAACAACAATCGTCACAATAAATCGCAATCGGTGTTTATATATCAGGGTCAGTAAAAAGCGGCCTACAGCCAGTGCACTTGGTGCGTTGCTCGCGGTTGCTCCGATCACTGAAGATCCGATACGCCACTGGTGGGGTTAGCGTCATTTATGGGAGGTTCTTAAACGGTACCTTTTCGAGTAATCCAGATTTTTCAGTCATGCTGACGGCAACGGGGATGCCGGAATTTCTGTGACACGGGGCTTTTACGCTGTACCGTAAAATTAAATATTTTTTTGGCTAGGCGTTGCTCCGAGGTAGCGTGTTGCACAAACCATTCAAATACCGAGGGAAGTACCCTGCAGATGCCATTACGGCATTGAACAGTTAGGAGTTCTGCGACGTGGTTCTGTAAAGCTACATTTTATGTTGGGACTGAATAGGCAAAGCGTAGAGCTTGTAGAGAACATAGGATACTAAGCATATCGCCTTCCCTATCGCAGTCAGTGCATAGCGTTAGAATATAAATAAGAATAAGATTATAAAAAGTAATAAGCGTCCTGAGTTTACCACCAAGAATATAACTGCAGTATGGCAACGTTAACAAACATCTTATTCTTCTTCACCGGTGCTTTCTTTCGCAGCAACATATTTTGCGCGTCAACGACTATTAAGGCACCGAATCTAAATCCTGAATACTCTAATTGTACTTGGGAAATGTTTTGACAAATTCAGAAGTCTTACTTACAACCTTCTTCCGTAAAGTTTCGCGACTGATTTATTTCTTTCTCTAGAAATGATTCCCCAAAACAAATGTTGGTGCGAATGCGTAGCGCATTCTTTTCGGGCTAACCTGAGCTATTTATGTTAATTGCTGTGCCAGCCGCTAGAGGACACTACATGTAGAAAAATACGTTGTCACTATACTCGTCTGCGCATTCTACTGTTGATGAATGTGGAGAGGTGGACGTCCACTTTGAACAGCGTGTAAACATAAAATTCAGTGTGAAGCTTGGCAAGACCGCCGCAAAGACGCGTTACCTCCTTCGTGACGCTTACGGAAATGAGACATTATCGCGGGCGCGAGTTTTCGAGTGGCACAGGAGTTTCCTTTCGGGGAGAACGTCGGTGCAAGACGACACAAGGCAGGGGCGCCCTTCAACCTGACGGAATGAAAACAACGTGGCTCGGATCAGGGAAATCGTACAGCAAGACCGCGCTATTACAGTCCGCATGCTCAGATACTCTAGAACTAAGTAAGACTGCATGCCACCAAATTTTGCGTGAGAGCTTGGGGAAACCAAAGCAGAATGCCAGACTTGTGGCGTGCTCCCTCACACAGGACCAGAAGGACACGCGGGCATAATTGAGCGCGGATTTGCTTTCCGAGGCACAGAAGGATGCTGCATTCGTCGAGAGCATCATTGCTGAAGACGAAACATAGTGTTTTCAACACGATCCTAAAACAAAGAGGCCGAGCGCCGAATGGCGGTCCACAAGCTTTCCGGCGTCGAGAAAGGTTAGACGACTGAAGACAAAGCAGAGACGATGCTGGGAGTTTTTTTTCGATGCGAGAGGTGTCGTACAACACGAGTTCGTCCCACAAGGGCAGACGGTGAATCAGGAGTGATATTTCAGCGCATTCCAACACATGCGTGATGCACAGCGACGCTGTCACCCTGACTTATGGGAATCTGGACAATGGAGCCTTCTCCACGATAGCGCAAGGCTACACACTGCTCTCAGTGTGGCAAAATTTCTCGCCAAGCACAGCATTACTGTACTTTCCCATCCGCCATACTCGCCTGACTTCTCCCCATGCGATTGTTTTGTTTTCTTGTGTGAAGAGAGCCCTAAAAGATCGCTGGATGGGGAGCGTAGATGCCATTCGAAACGCCGCGACAAAGGAGATGACAGCCGTGCTAAAATAAGCGTTTTCCAACTGTTTTAAAGACCTTAAAAAGCTTTGGAAGCTTTGTATAGACTGCAAGGAAGACTATTTCGAACAGATGCTGCACAAATGACTTCAATGTTACGCGCATTTTTTTAATGGACTCAGTCTCGGAACTTTACGGACAAAGGTTGTACGACATATCAGGTGTCAAATGTACTGAAAATGCTCAAGCATCTTATTATCTAAAGCTGTAGAAAGCGGTTCAACGCAGGCGTAATCGGAGACATAAAAGAATAGAATGTTTTATTTACCTCCGCCTTCGCCTCACTGCCAAAGCTATGAACAGCGTAAGTGTAATTGGCAGGCTCTGGCATCGCCTCCCACAACTTGTGCAGGCACGTTTCCCATCTTGGCGTCTTAGGTTTATGATCCTGCCCAGTCTTCAACATATCCCAGAGGTCCGGTGCATGTTGATACAGCGCTTTGAAGCCACCGTAGTTGTACAGCGCTTGCCTTGGAAGAAGGAAGTCGGAAGCACACACTTCTCAACGCGCCTTTTTAAACTATTAGCCGGCAATAATAATCTGCGAAAACACTAATATATCTTTACCTCTGCATAAAGTTAGTGAAGAAATGAATTCCGGCTACTATATATTCCCGTTTCTAAGTCTTGTATATAGCAGTTCATTCTGTTGTGCACAGAATAGATTGCAAAACTTTTACACATTAGACTGCTTAGAATTTTGTTGCTATGAAAGGGTAAGAGCAATGGACCTATGAGTAAGTTCATTAGAGTTGAGTTTCTGATAGGTACTGATGGAGGTAGCCTGGCAATTATGAGCGAAATTTTCCGTCATTTTTTTCTACTGGAATGTGAGCAGCAGACTTTTTCCAGACCAGAATTATTGTGAGAAAAATGTTTTCCTATGTTTACAGTATCAAAGACGTATACAAAAAAAGATAAAACTAGTTTACACAGACCGGCTGAGCGCTCCACCTCAGTTACTATTCCTTAGCGTCCTTTGAACTCGCAAAGCGCAACGGCTGCAGAAAAGTAGGAAGAGAAGTGATGGCATGACTGAGAGAAAAAATGCATAGCCAAGCGCCCTACCCCTGCGTTGGACAAATATCATGTAATCACTGTGCTACTTCAGATATGAGTCCATTTTTAAAGGTAAATAAAAAAATCATTTTCAAGATTCATTTCTTGAGGAACGCCTAATTCCTCGATGAATTGCGACAGAAATATTGTTTCTGGTTCACATGAGACTAAAAGATAAGGCAACAACTACAGCCTCCTGCGCATCTCGCGATACTAGAACTAAGAATTGTCGAGCAAAATAATTCAGTAATTTTCGAAACTATACTTCAGTTCCTTGTTAATTTTCAGTTTTGTTTATTCTTATTCTGTGTATTTACTTAAATAACTGCATTAACTGTGTAATAGTCTTTTAACTAAACCAATCGGAAGAAAGACACGAGACGTTTAGAGCCCGCTGGGAGATTATGTCGACCTTCCCACATTAAAGTTAAAAACATTAGCAGCGGTTCATCTGCTGCTGAGCCTGGTTAGAGAGCGAAAGCTGCAGTGTATCTGTTAAGTTTACTGATCCGCAGTTTCCGGGTTCAAACCCGACCGCGGCGGCTGCGTTTCGATGGAGGCGAAACGCTAAGGCGCCCGTGTGCTGCACGATGTCAGTGCACGTTAAAGATCCCCTGGTAGTCGAAATTATTCCGGAGCCCTCCACTATGGCACCTCTTTCTTCCTTTCTTCTTTCATTGCCCTCATTATCCCTTTCCTTACGGCGCAGTTCAGGTGTCCGCACTTATGTGAGACAAATACTGTGCCCTTTCCTTTCCCCAAAATAGCTCGGCTATGCCAGGATATACGTAGCGAAAGCTAAGGCATAGCATGGCTAGCCTTGGTTAATCTTGATTGCAAGTCCAGGTTAGTTTGGTTGTCTGGTTATGTTGTTGTCGCATTAAAGACGACACAACTGTGATTGTGGCGAACGCGAGTTCTCATTTTCAATCCTGCTACATATCAGGCATACGGCGCAGCTGGCGAAGCGAGCGGAGGCGAGCGCAATGACGAGGTACGCGGTGTGACGTCATACCAAACGGCGGTGGCGGAGAGCCGCGCGCTGTGACATCATGCCAGATAGCGCGGCGAGCGCGCAAAGCAAAGTAACCGTCTCACATATCTCGGTGGACACCCGAACCGCGCCGTAACTGAAGGGATAAAGGAGGGAAGGAAAGAAGGAAGAGAAAACTGAAACGGTGTAGGACGCGTGAACATCACTCAGGCGAGAAAATTTGAAGATAGGTCAACTAATGTTCTATAGTTCTTTTTAACAATTCCTCTTACTATCCATTTTTATGCATAGGTATGTAGTAAACCGTAATTGATATCCATAGCAGTTTTTAGAATCTCCAAACCAAAGTTAACATTGACGATATTGTTCAACAAATTTTAGCTGTTTAGGCGACTAACTTCCACTAAAGTGCTTGCTCTGCACATTTTTTTTCGAAAGGCGTATATTTTGGCGTGATGAAGGCAAAATTTTTCGGCCCCACCGCCAAGCGTAAGGATTTTTGTAACTTCTAAAATTCTATATGAATATGACTTGCGGTCGGTTGCACTCTTCTCAATAACTAACGAGACTAAAAGAAATAGTGAAAAGGTAAGTATTCAGTATTAGTTAACCAGACTACTATGTAGCACATCTTAGCTATATTCTTCCGCCCTACAGCGCTGACAGTGCTATGCCGAAAACGCTCTCCTAACTTAAAATGCTTATTTTGAAAATTGTAGAATATCTAAGCTGAAACATGCAATATTGTCTGCATTTTTTATCACCGGATTTGTGGCCTGAAAATGGTCTTTTATTGAGCGGTTTTTTCCAAAGCCAGCGTAGTCTTTCGGCTAATTCATATTCAATGTCCCTTAGTAACAAGTTAATTTGGTAAATACCTAGTCTGTTGTTTTCTGCACTTTTATGTGCCCTTCTTGCCCTCTCTCTTGTGCATTAGAAAAACGTTACCTTGCTTCTACGACTCCGGTACAGTCGATATGATGAGACATTGCGTATAAAGGACGACCAGTTTCACTAGCGCAATCTTCCAGCCTTTCTGCAACATTTCTTCTCTCATCTTATCCTCACCAGCTATCCACCACGGGATGCCCAATTGTTGTGCGCACTGCCTCTCACGTTATCTCCCTGATTGCTTCAGATACTGTGTGGATCTGTATAAAGCTCCTCGGCTAAATTAGTTATCTTATTCATATAAGCCCTGACATATCTCTCTTTGTATCATAGCGCATGCGGCTTATTTTTGCCTACGGATAAATTCTAAAAAATTGGCTCTGTACAAATGGAAGGTACTGCAACCGTATAAAACAAGTGCAAAATAAATTGCCATTGTATATTGCAAAATTAATATACTGCGACTGTGCGAGAACAAGTTTCTGCCCCATTTTTCGGAAAAGCTAGATGAGGGCCGCAATGCGAGTCCTTTAAATTTGCACCAACTTTTAGACTCCGTGGCGAGCTGAACATGTATATTCTTTCCGTATCGTGGCACTGCTCTCTCTATCTCTTATAGCTGGGATGTTGCCTTTACAGAGAGGCCAGAACATAGAAAATTAGCATAGTTATTTTCTCCGCCGTTTCTATTTGTGGTCAGGTGGCATCTCGTATTCAATGTGCGATTTTTCTATCGCAGTTACCCGACCTTCCTTCAACAGATCTGTAGCTACCTCGTTTTTACCATCTGCACTGCCTCTTTGAATTCCTTCTGACCCTTTCTTTAACTTCTCTTTCTGTACAGATTGATTGTCCGGTTTTTCCGCATGATTAGCAGCCTTAAGACTTCGGTTACTGAATCGATCTTATGCCCATTGCTAGTAACATTGACCTCCCCTCTCTTATTGCGTACATCTGACTTCTCGCTATGCCATGTTTCCTCCTGACCTCTTTCAGGCTACATTCATTTTTGAGAGCATGCTCAAATCTTTACATATTATACTTCCGTATGACGGGTATCTTAGGCTTATTGACTACTTTGGCTGTTCTGCCGGTTCGGTTCTGTAAACGGGGTTAGAAGGTTTTAATGCTTTGGCGTTTTTTAATAAAGTCTCCTGAAGGATCATGCCAATATCCGGTCTACCTACCCGAAAGCCAACTTTAGTGCTGGCTCCTTAAATATATTTGTGAGATTATCATTAATTGCTTCAACACTAAGAACATTCGGATTAAAGAGAAATACTTATATGCTGCTACATACTGCTCTCCCCTTCCTCTTCTCTTACAGACGTCCAGGTAATGGGTTTCTTCCTAAAACGTTTAGTCTATTGCCTCTTTAAATGCCAGGTAATCCAAGAGCTCATCCCCCTATTGCAGAACACTCCATATTCTTCACGTTGTAAAATTGTGCGCATAACAAGGTAGATATAATTTCCAGTCTGGCCATTCGAGCCCTTCCATGTCCACTTCCGGTTCTCTCATTTGCGAGGGAATGCATCCATGATCCGTAAATTATTATGCTTTGAATTCTACCAATAACACCCCGTGCAGTTCGTAGAACGTACTGGCAGATCCTCGACTGCCACATGCCACATGCCGGCAGGCCACATGCCTGCTTCTTGCCAACGTTTCTAATACAGCTTAGCCGTCACTAAAGTGCGAAGCGTCATTACTTTGCACAATGCCCAGCGCGCGCCTTAAACAACCTTCTGACTATATCATCACTGTAACTGGATGTAAGTGTGTAGCCTTGCGGAGCATTCTCGTTGTACCTCTTAATGCCTTAATTGCGATAACTTCCACTCTCTCAAAAAAGCTCAACGATTCCTATACGGTGTCATGTTTATGCTTATTTTGAATAGGTCACGCACCTGGCTTCTTGGAAGCCTGTTTGCACAACGACGGTAATATGCTTTGTGACTACCATTTACCACTTTATATGCTTAATCAGATTTCGTAACCACACCAAGTCCAATGATATCCCATTTAATTCTCGCTGGCACCTAGATCAGCACACTTGGGCAAGGTTCCTTAACGGACAAGGTTCTTGCATTAAGCGTTGCTTAATTCCAAAGGCAGCCTAGTTGTCCCTGTCTAGACAATCTTAACCATCTTCGATGCGTCAAATGTCTGACCGCCGCCTTCGTCCCTAGCTTTCTTGTAGAAGCAGACAGGAGGCCCGGTTTCAATTGGTGCATTCAAGAACTGCACCAGGCATGCCAGATTTTCCTCTGGTGAGTGGGCTTGTTGTCAGCTGTGGTCTCCGGTATAAGGCTACACGCCAGGCCTGGTTATTACAGCAGATTGACAGTGGAGTAATAGCTCGTTACGAATTGCATAAGCCCCGGGATTCAAACCTCGGATCAAATCTTGGTGAATTTCTGCCTCAGCATTATTTGCATTAATTATAGATGGGCTTCTTTAATAACCTTCAGAGAGCGAGGTTCAGGGCAATGAAGAAGGAAGTGCGCAGTGAATATTTATCCGAACGACACAAGTAAGCATTTTTAGGGAATTAATGACGGCGGGAGTAAAGTCGGGGCAAGGTGAATAATCGAGGTTTATTGCGCACTCCTTGGAATGAGAGTGAGGGTGACTGCAAGAAATTTGTACGGAATGTATACTGAAGAACTAGCCCCAATACTTCATCAAAGGAGCCATAAGAATTAATTTTAAAATAAAATACGCTTTAAAATACGCTGTCAGTGTTGTTGTGGTTCGTTCCTCGGCTGTGGAATTTCAGACCTAGTCATCTTGCATGGTCCCCACTTGAGAGCATGGCTGTGAAGGCGCACTGGTACCTCTCTTCTATTGCTAGAAACGCTTCTACAGATGTCCAGACGATATGGTGCCTCTTAAACTCCGAACAGTAAAATTACTTTTAGGCCACAGAAACGATGCAGAAAGCTGATTTTGCGCCATCGATTCTCAAATATTCTTTATTGGTCTGTTAAGCAGCATATTAAAACAACCAATTTTTCCAACATTTTTTGGGTTGGATATTATAGAAATAGTCAAAATTCTTACTTTTAGGCATAAGTCATACATCAGAAAGTTAATATGTACTGAAAACAGCGCTTTGATTATGCATACAGCATTGACTTAAATGGAGTGCGGACGGTTTCAACGCCTCGTGGGCAGAGTATGCTCCCTGCGGAAACCGGTAGATACAAAAGGACTGTTTGAAGGTAGGCAATTAACTCAATAACCGTACGTTTTGAAGATTGGTTTCGTGAATACTTCATCATCCAGTCGCATTGCTTACTTTTCATTCTACCTCAGTTTGTAATTCTACAGAACACTAAACTTTATTTTTATCACAGTATGCAAAAAGTGTGTACATAAGATTGCAGCGCAAGGATATTTTGATATTTAATCCAAATGAGTGCTTACAATAATATAAATTGTCTAAATTATTGGCAGCAAGAAAGTTGCACAGCTAACTATGCCACTAACGCTTCAAAGTGAGTTGCAAGGCTTTCACAGTTTTCCGAATATAAACAGACCAACAAAGAATCCTCCTTACCAGTCAACTGTTTCCAGGAAGCCATTCAGCTTCTCGTAGTAAGTGATCGGTGACACGTACACTGTGTCATTTTCTGTTAGGTTCACAGCCACTTTGCTGAATTCATTGTTAAGCATTTCAAGAATTGGTATCTGCAATCAGAACAATATATCGTATTTCCTCAGCATTATCAAGTTTAGGGGTTTATTCCAGGCAAAGTTTTCAAAAATGGTCAATATGTGTCATAGAAATTGGCCCACCGCAACTATAGACAGAAAGTAAGCCCAATGAAAGCCTGCATAATTGAGAAAGGCTCTGGAACATAACACTGATGTAAATATAAACCTACGTTTCTGTCCTTATACAAGTCATCAAAATTGTTACCAGGTCGATTCAGCACTACATTTCGAAAGACCACCTTCAACAATTTGTTGATTTTCCAGAAATGGACGCCACACTTTAGTGCGAACTAGCCTAAGAGGGGCCGTCACGCGTTACCGCGGTCTTTCCTCCGTGTCGTGACTGGAAGCGTTGTTCTGTTAATTTAATGGCTTGGGTGACATGACGAGGGTGTTAATTATAATTACCCCAAAACGGCACCAAGTACAGCTAAAAATAAAACGCATTACTGAAACTAGCGTAGCACTTTCATATTTTCACCAAATGTAGTCACACCTCGCAAGAAAACACTTTTCTTTGTTCCGTCCCCTCTCATTCTCGCTACGTGTCTCTGTTAGTAGCCCGGCTGCCGCTGCTTCTTTCCAAATAAGCTGCGCTATCATGTACTACCTCATGAAACAGCTTTTTGCACATCTATGTCGCAATGAAAAAGCATGTGGGTTTTAGCACAATTAAGGAGCGCTATTCTAAGCCCACCGACGTGACCGCGCAAGATTGACACAACGTACCAGAATTCTTTCTGCTAGAATCAAATAACTACGTCAGTCGTATTAAGGAACAGTTTCAAGTAAATATTAAATGCCATAAAACGCGCCATCAAAGCATGCTGTGCTGTTAAGAAAATAATGCATTCCTTGGGGGCAAGTGAACCTGCCAGCGCTCCGTGCACACCGGCTCAAGGTGATAAATACGTGCTCTGCTTGCTACATATGTGTTTTTTTCCTTGCGCAGTTATAAACGTACGGTGCTGATATTCACATCAATGAATGCAGTAACGTGCATGCTATTAAGTACATTGAGTTGCAGTGCCAATCGACTCCTAGACTTCATGCTTTACCACCGCGGCCCATTCCCTGTTAACAAGATTCATAATGCGGTATTTATCTGCGAGAAACCTATCCTAATTCAAATTTCTTTTTATGCTACTACGCGGATCCAACAGTGACGCAACTCGAGTCGTGGGGCTGGACGTACAGTACATACCTAGAGCCTATTAAAAAGTTACAAAAGAGAGCACTTAGAATAATTTCATTTTCTAGTTACACTGCACACAGTAAGGCACTATTTACTAAACTACGCGTCTTACCACTCAATTTACTTCGTGAGAAAAGAACTGCTGAATGTGTTTATAAAATAGTAACAAACAACCTTCCGTTTGATATATCAATCTTTAACATCCCGCCACTTTCAACACGGAGCCGCACGTACGGCAATTTTAATTTGCCAGTGAAAAGAAATGTATATGGAGAGCGTCTCCTAGAGTTCACGGGCGCAAAAATTTGGAATAATCTACCATATGACCTAAAGACTGCCTACAACTTTTCCATTGGAATAAAAAATTATTACCTTATAAAGAATGACACACTTTGAATTCATGCTTTCATTCTTTTTTTTTTCTAGTCGTCTGATATTATTTGCATGTAGCAGAAACTTGATACCTTGATTTATTTATAGATTTATAAATTTGCGTCTATTCTAAAAGTGTTTTGTGATTAAAAAGTGTGCACTGAAATCATTTTATCCTCCTCTCGTGTGTTGTACCCTTGTGATGTTTTGTAAATAGTTAACAACTATTTTCCTCTAGCTTTTTGTGATGCCTTAATTTTTGTGTAAGTTCTATGCGTTTTGTTTGATCTGTAAGTTTTTAGTTTATATAATCTGTAATATATGTGTTTCTTTTGTTGATACTCTTACAAGTGTTGAGAGTGATGTATAGCCTTTTTTTTTACTAACTTGCTTACTTTATTTTGGTATATTGTTGCCTGCATGCTTGTATACATTTTCTCTATTGGACCCGTTACTAGCCGTTGGCTATGGGTCCGAGCAGTGTTTGCGTACAATTGTAAAGCAACAAAGATCAATAAATCAAAAAAAAAAACTGGTCAGTATATGCTGCTTCTGCAGTGCGCAGGCATGATGCAGCCGCCGGTAGCCGAGGCAACTGCGGTAGGCACGGGCAGGCGGAACCTGTTTTGCCTACCATGCGAAAGTCAATGCTGACATCAGCGCCACCGCATCTTCGTGATGTCGCGGGGTGAAGGAGGTCTATACACTCTGGTCCTCTGGTTTTTTCTGGACTAGCTATTGCCCTTTGCGTGCTAGAGAGTTCCTTTATTCAGAGAGATTAACAAGTCTGTTAAATATGAAAATAACGCGTCAAACATCCCCCGGAAACGAAATTACCAAGCTGTATAGCGGGGTTCAAGCTGTATAGCGGGGTTCAAAGCGGGAACCATTGCTCTTGGAACCCGAGAAGAATGTCATTTGTATCTTATCTTTTTCGAAAAATGCCGTTCTTTGCTGCCGCTTCAGCATCTGTACTCCAATTTCCTAGAATATACACACCAGTTTTGTTCGTGCGCGAGATAAAAAATAAGCCATTCTTTCTGTTGTATGACTGCGAATATACTTTGCTGCGTACTTTAATTTTTCTTAATAGCGTTCAAAAATAACCAGATGCCGAAGAGTTTATATTTTTTCTTTGCAGTGGGAAGCCTATCAGACAGCCACTGATTTGTCGCTCTATTATTTTTTAATACGAAGGAAAAATGCGACCTTAATATACATAATATTCAATGTCCGTTTCTAATGGCTTTTCTTGATGACAAACGTACGCATTGTATGTTTATTCTTCAGCAAGCGCTGAAAATTAAAACAGCTTTCTTACTCCTCAAGCTGAAACTAAGACACAGAATGCCTTCCCCTTTAGGCTCCAAAACAAAGATATTTGGTATTGTTTTATATTTTTTGCCAGCGCTCTCTGGGAGAAAGAACTGAGCCATTGACAACAGAAGCCATGAGTACCATTCATCGAGAGGTGCAAATGCCTCAAGACGATACAGTATGTACAATTTTTTTCAATCTCCCTCACTAGGCAGTGCTTTAAAAAAAAAACTCACTCCTGAACTGGGCAGGATTCATTCCTCGCGTGCACCATTACAGGCAGCCTCTCAGGTGGCTCGGAAGATATGGACAGTTCGGATGAGTCGGTTACTATTACTGTGGACGTGTTAAGTGACCTTTCAGCATCGCAAGACGTCTTGGTAAGTCAATCACCCCCAAAACTTTACATCCAATGCAACACCAATATGTGCATGTTCATATCCTGGAAATGTCAAGATGTTTGCGTGACTTATTTATTAATGGTAGAACTTGTGCATAGTGCTCAAGTCATAGGTCTTACGTCTGGGGCTTAAGGGTTGCTATTACATTATGTCAACGTGGTGGGCTTACCCTTACGGTAGGTCTACTATGTTTTCTGCTATGCCTTTTGTGTATTTGCATGCTCTACTTGTTTATATATTATCTGGTGAATATAAAAACAGAGTTTTTATTGTTGATAGTTATATGTGGAGCAGCATTCTGGAAGGGCTGAGTAAAGATTTTTACTTCTTTCTTGCTCTCCTTCGCATTCTTCTCTCTCTTCTTCTTCGTAGTTCCCGTTTCCCTGCTTCGCCAGATATACCTCTCGAATTAGCCGGAATAACTAAGAAAACTGATTTAATTATACACTTGATGACAACAATAAAAAAGTACAGTGCAGTTAAAATGATGACAGCAGCATAGATAGAGAATAATTGAGCTGGGCCGCCCTTGGACTTAGGACAGTCCGTCGTCCTAAGCGAGCATGCGGGAGGAAGTCTGTCCCCTACCGAGCTCCGGCCTCCACTGCCGCCCCGCTCAGAGCTCGCGGCCGTCACAGGGTTTCTTCCCAAAAGGAATCATTCTTTCGGCACTCCCACATTCCGAACGTCACTTTCCCCCAGATTTCTGGGAATGGATGTATCGCAGACGGGGCTGGGACGCCGACGCGTGTGGGCCTCGGTCCGCCATGTCAGGAAACCCATTTCCGCGGAGAAGCGCAAATTTACGACCAGTGGCTCCGAGGTTCGCAAAGAAAAGCGCAAACCCAGCCACCTAAGTAACGCGCGGGGTGTGGTTCGCCGAAGGCGTTCGGAGACCCGTGCCCTAAATGATGCGCGATGCGCCGTCTATGACACATGGTGCCTCCCATGTCAGTGCGAGAACAAGACCCGGCACACTCATGCTCCCTCCACGCAAAGTCGGAGTTGACCCGCGTTAAGAAACTCATCGAAAGCCGGGTGATGAACGCGCGGACCCTGTCGCCTAAGGGGCCCGGCCTCCACTCGGACCGACACACATAAGACAAACCGAAGTACTTACTACACGGAGGCGCGCGCCCTCTCGGCCACGCGGCTCGGGGGTGCAACTGTACAGAACGCGACTGCGAACCACAAACCAAATACAAACAAAAGTTTCCCCCGAAGACGCCTGGCGTCTTGGCGACGCGGCCTCGGGGGTGCAAATGCAAAAAAAAACATGCAAGCAAAAGAGACGCGAACAAGGTGAAGGGCATGACGGACGACCTTACAGGCTGCAAAACTGCAGATACTGAAAATAGCTGGAGGTCACAGTTTGTAGTGGCACTGGGTGTACACAAATGGCCTTTCCAATGTTCTTAGAAGGCATACTTATCTGCACATTTTAGGGGTGTTCAAATGTTGCAAAACAATTTTGAAAACCGTGAAATACGTTAATCAGTGAAGGGACAAATTATTAGGTATCACTAAGTGATTTCGCAAATATATATGCCGAGAAATACCTCTACGGCTATCTTTGAAAGTCTGTTTTGGCTTACTTGCAGCCCAAACTGTGCTGCTAGAAAATCACAATTTGTTTAATTTAGACAGGATTTTACTGCGTATTACGCCAATACCATATTTTTGATGCCGTCAGTGTGCCTTGACATGCCAAAAGTGACATTCTATTTAAACATAAACACAAAGCAGTGAAGCTATACTTATGTTTTACGAGCATCGCAAGCTCACTTTATTCAATAAAAGAGGTAACATATAATTTTCTTCTGTGCGCTTCATGGTTTGAGTGGTTTACCAAATTTTTTCTGCTTTTCCGCCAGGTATAGCTAGAACCTTAAGTTGACTACTTTAACAGAACCAACTTCTATGCTTACATGCATTGTGGTCATCTTTTCCCTAGCCAGGCAGTTCAAGGCAGCATGACGAAAGTATGGATGCCTCTTCCCCTCCGTCCTTGCAATCTAGCCACATCTTATAAAGACCATCAACGTCACAATATGAAATGGTAAGAAGGTATAAGAAAGACGTGTTGCTAGAAGCTCTAATCTTTTTTTCCATGATTATTGACGGTCTTCAGACTCAGAGCGCTTGGTACATACTTGCTTCTTCATATAGTTTGTACATCCCAAATAAAAAAATTCAGCATTATCATGCGAACATTTTTAACATTTCGTAATACGTGCTTTATTTGGTCTTTATGTGTAAATGTTTCAAGATTAATCATCGAGCCATGTAGCTAAAAAGCCATCTAGAAAGTAACGAACCACCTTGCTCAGATACCTTTTGTTCCTAAGAATTACTTTTGTACAATCGAAACAGTTGCCAACATCAAATAATTATGCCCTAGACAATGACCTAAACCTTTCTTTTTGTTTTTGTACAGCATTTTTCTGGGCTGGCTGATCTGCTTTCATGCATAAAATTACATTATATGTATAGAAAAACTGGAATGTTAGTAGATTAGGCATGTAAACTGGTAACTTTTGCACCGACCAATTTGCATGATGTACTATGCAACACATAGACTTGAAATGAGCTAATGTATTTAGCTGTTTACGTTTTTTTTTATAAATGTGTGATGAGGCAGTGCTTAGTTTGTGTTATACTTCATTTCAGCTTCAGGCCATACAAGATACTCCCAAAAAGGCTTTTCTGCGAAGCGAAGTTAAACTGTACACGAATATACAAACTCCAAGCAAAAAGAAATTAAAAAGTTTGCAGCCGTCAAGACGCCGGCTTGCACACAAAGTCGCCCATCTAGAGGATGTGGCCAAGAACTTAACGAAAAACAGCATTCTTATCGATGAAGGCATCGCAACGCTGGAAAGCCTTGCAGGACCTAACAATCAACTATTGATGGGTCAAATGGCACACACGTCAGGGGCAGCAATGCCAACTGTATATTCACCGGAACTCAGGGCCTTTGCCTTGCCGTTACGCTTTTATTCGCCAAAGGCCTAGAACTATGTGCGAGCTGTATTTGACACCTGCTAACCGCATCCAAAGACCGGATCCAAATGGTACCAGAGCATTGATGGTGTTGCTGGTTTCAGAAATGAAGCCCTGGCTGCACTAGAAATTAATGTTAATAAAAATTCAAACACATGCTACCCGACAATTTGCAACTTGGTTGCCGGTGAAATTGCAATTCGAAGGCATGTAGAGTTGGATGGAAAAGATTTCATGGGTATGTCGATATGGGAACTGAGGCAAACGATGACTGCTTCCCAATCACTAAAGGCGCTTTCGTTTTAATGCTAGTAGCGATTAATGGAGAATGGAAACTTCCAATTGGTTATTTTTTAGTTGATGGACTTACAGGAGAGGAAAGGAGCAGCCTGGTTCTGCATGCTCTGTCTCATGCTCATGAAAAAGGAACACATGTTGTGAACCTCACATGTATTGGTGCAGCAGCAAACTTATCAATGTTGCGTAGCCTTGGCTGCAAGCTTGACCTTGCTGAACTGAATGCGTCTTTCCCACATCCAGTTAAAAAACAACCGGTTATCGCAATGTTGTATGCATGCCATATGCTGAAGCTCCTGCGCAACGCACTTTGTGACCAAAGAATCATTGTAGATGAAGATGGTGGAGTGGTTAATCGGAAGCATATTAAGGACTTCCATGAGGTTCAGTATGCAGAAGGGCTCCATTTAGCTAATAAGCTGCGGCAGTCGCACATAGATTGGAAAAGTCAGCCGATGAAAACCTCTCTTGCTGCACAGCTCTTCAGCAAGTCTGTAGCTTACGCTTTAGCAGAATGCACAACACAAAATATTCCAAGACTCCGCCAAACTTCCGCAACCAAAAAATTTTTGAGGTATGTAAATGACACATTTGATATCCTTAACTCACAACATCTAAAACAGTTTGGGTAGAAGAAGACGCTTACCGTTGAAAACTCGACTGTTGTCATTGCATACCTGCAAAAACTGAAGTCTTACTTCTCTACGCTGAGAGAGTCAGCAGATGGAAATTTAATAATTGAAACTAACAGGAAAACTGATCTATTGGCTTTATTATCTGCATTGAAAGTGCTATCTCTCTATACAATAGTTTAATCCGAGACAATCAGGTACTGGCGTACCTTCCTACAATAAAACTAAGTTAAGATCACTTGGAATTGTTCTTTGGTGCAATTCGTTCATTTGGGGGATGCAATGAAAATCCTACAGCAAGACAGTTTGCTGCAGCATACAAACGCCTAATAATTAAAACTGAGGTTAGAGATGTTGCTGCTGGGAACTGTCTTCCAGTAGAACGATTTCAAATTTTGTATGCGAGTTCAACAGCAAAGCCTTCTTCCCCCGACGTGATTAACTTGAGCACCTCGAGAACCCTTGCCAACAGTGAAGCCCTTACAACAGAGACCCTTTCGGAAGATCACGCGTACTGCGCAGAGCCAGGCAAAATTTCGGACCTTGGTAATTCCATCATCGCATATATTGCCGTTTTTGTTGTTCTTAATCTTCAGGCCCGCATCAAGTGCTCTGAGTGCACTTCTGCACTGACTGTTTCAGGCCCTGTATACACAGCACACTCTCTGATACAATGGAAGTCATCCAGTGGACTTAACTATCCTTCAAGAGATGTGTTAACGATTTGCCGAGAAACAGAGAAGCACTTGCGCAGGGCTCTTGCATATTCCTCACTGCCATCACAAACACTTTCAGCTAATGTTGCCCTTACTACAATAACAACATTCATTGGCAGAAACCTGTCTGAGGGTCTAGATGAGCATATGCTCAGTGATAGCTATGCGCTGGAGAGCCACTCAGCTCATTTAATGAGGGCAATATATTAAAAGTATCTGATGTGAGAATGCATCATGTGGCCACGTCAATCACACATAGGCTGCATCATGAAAAGGTTCAACAGAAATACACAAAGTTAACGCAGTTCAAGGGCCAGTAGCAAGGTTTTGTGTGTGTCGTAAACTATATTCTAACTATTGCAAGTGAAAATTTTATTCTTCCATTGCTTTTCAGTGCTGTTTATTACCGTAAAGTTATCATATCAGCATATTCCATTTATACCTGTATGAAAGTAGTAGTTAATGCAGAGATTCACATACTTGTCTCTGGTGAATTCTTTGGTTTTTTTGGAGCTCAGGTTTGATTCCACAAGCAGTTAAATTCATGGTTGCTTCAACCCCCTCTTTATTTCTTTTATGCACTTTACCTTGGACTAATTGTACTTTAAATTCTTACATTATAATTAATCTTTATAGAGCAGCCATTTATATTGAATTAACAGAATGTTATTTTTGCCATTATTAGAGGGGTTATGTGACTGTGCTCATTTCTTCATTATTGCCAGGCAGAATAGGATACAAGCCAAAACATGAGGACTTCAAGAAGATCATAGGGGCTCCCAGACACTAAATATATTGAGGATCTCTTGTTTAATAATAAACACGGGCAAATCAGAAAAAATGTCAAGAATGTTAACGGAAGAAAAGAAATAGGAGAGAACATCATAAAATTGCAAACGCAACGAGAGAGGTATGTTTCGTGCCTGTTTACAGCAGGATGGCTTAATAAACTGAGGGCTTCTCTGTACTAGAGGATAACTGAGATTTTATTTCTGTCCCGGCTACACAGGTATGATCAGAAGGAACACAGGTATGGGTCTGCTGCGCCGCAGCTCGAGAGGCGACGCTTGCAACGTGAGACGTCGTCTGCTCCGTGTTTACGTGAGAGTGAGGAGGAAGGCGGTAGCCGACGGCTCTTTCGTCTGGCGCGCTGTTCGCGGCTCCTACGTTTGGCGTAGACCTGGCTCGTCGCTGGTGTGGCTGGTGCCATCTATGGGAGCCTCTTGTAACATCCTCCTTCTTTTAGTTCGCTGCGTTCACCGTCATCCAACGATAAAAATGGCAGTGACTTAGCTCGGCTGTGCCAGGATATATGTAGCGAAAGCAAGTGTGAAACTCCCTGATAGGCCTTGTTCACATATTCCACAACGTATGAAACACAGGCATAAACGTACAGTATGACCTGGAGGTCCATGTTCGATTTCAGCTTCGAGGCTATCGAAGAGGATTCTGGTGTGGGATAGTTGGTGCATACTTTCTACGACACAGATTGACACAGCGCAACGGAACGAGGACGAGAAGAAACACGAAAACACAGGATAGCGCCCGTTCTGTGTTTTGGTGTTTTTTCTCGTCCTTTTTTCGTTGCGCTGCGTCAATCTGTGTCGTAGAAAGGCTATCCAAGGATTGAAGGGGTTGCGTCACTCTTACGCCTATTCTCTAGGCTAACGGCACGTTGTTCTTCGGTTTCTTGAGCCCGCCGCTGAAGTCTTTTAATCGCATTCCATCGTTCATCACGGGCCGTCTTCAGTGAAGCAGGACTCACGTGTCTCCTCCGGCTGCTGTGGCTGCTGCTACTTGTCGAGACACCGGACCTCAAACGTGCCTCTCTCGCGGCGGCATAATCACGGCGGCGTTTGACCAGTCGTTCGGCGCGCTGTTCGTCTGTTTCATGGGCTATTCGTTCCCTCTTCATCTCGTTCCGCTGTCGATTCCAGGCCTCCTCTAGGTTATAAGATTTGTCGCCGTCCACACTGTCGCCTCAATTGTGGTTGCGGCGCACGCCAGCTCCCCTTTTCAATCCTGTGACATATCACGCATGCGACGCAGCTGTCGAAGCGAGCGGAGGCTAGCGCAACGACGAGGAACGCGGTGTCACGTCCTACAAAACGGCGGCGGCGGCGAGCGGCGCTGTTCGACGTCATGCCAGAAGGCGCGGCGAGCGCGCGAAACACAGCAACCTTCCTCGGCGAAGTTCGCGTTGTGACGTCACGTGCCTCGATGGACTACCGCCGCGGCGAAATCGCGACTTTGGAGCCAATAAAGCTTTGGCTTTAAAATCGTGTAGTCTCTTGGGGAGCATTCTTGCCCCTTCGGTGTCGCGCCGGCGTATGATTCACTGCAGGGCGCGGCTGAATTTCTTGCTCCTTAGTTTCAGCTTCGCTTTCCATGCGCTCTGGTTCCGTCTTTCCTGGTTCCTTTTGGTCGCTGTTTGCGCTCTTGGGCGGGCTTCTGATCAACACTCGGTTCCTTCTCAGAACACTGTCCCTCACGTTGACTTCGTATAATCTGCCGTCAACTCTTTTTGTAACTGCTCCTTTCGTCTATGCTACGCTTCTGATGAAGCGGACAGTTACCTCTTGTACTTCTTACAATGTTCATAAGTCATTCGCATGGCGGTCGAGATAAAATATTGTTTTTTGCCTTCTTTCAAGTTTCTCATCTCTCACATTAAAGGGACACTGAGGAGAAATTGAAGTTGGCTTGTATCGATAGAATACGAGCTCCTGATCCCAAAAACGCCGCTCTTACTGAATACAAAGCTCTTGTAAGGTAGAAAATAGTAAGAACCAGAATACAGGTATCGCCACCACCGGCCAATCTCGCAAGTACAAGCGTGGTGACGCCATAGGACAAGAGACGCCACCTTGGAGGAATTTTCTATCCTACTTGGTTTCGCGAATCTCTAAGGCTGACAAAGGTAGGTTGCGCAGATCAATATTGAAGTAAGTTTTGTTTTAAAACCAATAGTGCACTTTTATCACACAAGAAAGGCAGGCAAAAGACAACCTGAATGTTGGAAGCAAAGAAAACGGATGCTTGGCGGCGCCACAGGCGGCCAGGAGAGTTCGATTTGTTATGGCGCTTCGCGTCTATGAGCTTTGCGTGCCCCGTGGTTTTGTTTTTGACGCGCTTCGATTTACAAGCGCCGAACAGCAGAGGAACTCCAAGTGCCGCTTTAAGGGCTAGTTAACCTTTGAAGGAGCCTGTTAAGGGTTGTCAGATGATCGCCACGGTCAGTGAAAAGTTATGATGGCACGATGGTCGGTGATCGTACAAGGCAGCACTTGTGTATTCGCACGCTTGCCCGGCGAAACATTCCCGGCTGTACCAGTCAACTTCAAACTACTTAACGGGGATCGTTTATTGGGGACGGGAGACAAGGTACAAGTCAGTTCTGAAAAATTGCTGATGGCCTAGCGCTGTTAGGCCAGGATATGCCTAGCGAAAGCACGGAGATTTCTGCATCAGAAGAGTGAATTCACTAGTTGCGCCGTCGTGGCGGAGCGGTAGCGTCTCCGCCTCAAACGCCGAAGGCCCTGGTTCGATTCCGAACCGAACCTCGGCGCCGGACTTCTTTTATTCAGCGAGTGGGCGGGGGGTTTCAGTGGCCCCCATGGATGCCGCCGCTGAATACGTTGGTTAGCGGTTAAGCGCAGGCTCTGTTAAGGCACGTTTATGCTGCGGCGAGGCGCGCGCGCGCGCTACATGGCGAAGTTACGTCGGTCAAAGCGAGACCCTCTATACTCCAACTGCGGTTGACCGCCGACGCGTTCGGCGGCTTCGGCGCACTCTGACCGCACTGGCGGGGAGATTGGAGCAAGTATCTATTTCGCGCCGAGTGCGCCAGCCGCCGCCGGCCCGGCCAGACTGATTTGGCTCCGCGGCGAGGTGCGCGTTATATTCAATAGCTGCGGCAGTTGGGCGGAGATGTTCTTTTCGAGCTCGGCTATTTTAATCCATTCACAGTACATATCTGAATGTACATGCAAGTTGGCGAGAGAGCCAGATCCAGTGGACCCGTTGGATATAGCGGAAGCCGTTGAAGCGTCGTGCGCCGGCTTTGGTTTCAAGCAGCCGAGTTTAAACGCGACCGCCCTCCAGCACCCATCTGCTTTTTGTGACAAAAATAAATAAATAACATGGCCCTTGCAACCGTGGGAGACCTCGACGCCGCCTGCTGCGCCGTGAAACCGCGCCGTTCAAGGAATCACAATCCGTTGGCCCCAATGCCCCGGCCAGCCTCCGATGGGCGCAAGGCGCCGACCTTGTCCTGGCCCCTTGCGACTCCCCGCACTGAGGTTATGATATTTAGTTTGCAACGGCTGCTCTCTGAGGAAGGGGGAAATCGCCCGCCGGCGCCTAACCTAACCGTGCTCCCTCAAAAGCATCGTACGCTCTGTGGGGCTGAGGTCGCTGAAATGCAGGCCACAGTTTTTGCGAGAACTACGTCGTCGGTTTCGGGAACGGGATCCATCTTAACGCTGGCAAGACGCCGGTGCAAACGTAAACGAAGCGACGGTGGCGACCCCCGATAGATGCCTTCAACGTGCGGCGGTGGTAGCTTTCGTTTCGGCAGCTGCTAGACCGCACCGCTAGCCGCCAGAAATCACGGAGTCTCCGTTTACGTCACGTTTCACGTCACTCCGTTCTGTGTCGTCATAAGAGTTCTCCGTGTCGTCATAAGAGTTCTCGAGTTTGAATCGGAGCGGCGGAAAAAAAGTTTCAACTTCGAATCCAAATTTCTTTTAAATATATGCATCTTTCGCTCCCGGACAAGCGTCAACAAAGCCATGAAATGCCGAACTATCAGATATAGTTAACAAGAAAATTTTGATAGGGTTCTCCTCAGTGTCCCTTTAAGAGTTTTTGCTTGCACCAGCTCTACTGTCATCGGGAAAGTCGTTCTTGTGCGGCGACCATTTAGCAATTGCGTCGGGCTGGCGTTTAGTCCTTGTAGCGGTGTGTTTTGGAAGTTGAGGAACGCCAGTTGTGGTTCCGATTTGGTTTCTTCCGCTTTCTTCAATAGGATTTTTGCTGTTTGCACCGCTGATTCGCCCATTCTGTTTGAGCGCGGATGTCCCGGGCTTGAGGTTTTGTGGTCAGAACTCCAGCTCTTTGCAAACTTTTTGAATTCTTCGCTCGCAAACTGCGGTCCATTGTCCCTCACTAGCACTCTCGTTATTCCGTACCTGGCGAAGTGGGATCTCAGCCTGAGTATCACATGATTTGACGTGGTTGCCTTTAGTTGGTCCACTTCCCAATAGTTGCTGAAGTAATCAACTGTCACCAGAAAGTTCTTTCTTTTGTGCTCGAAGATGTCACATCCGACTCGTTCCCAATGGTACTTCGGTTCCGGGTGAGGCAGGAGAGTTTCTCTCTGTTGGGAACGCGAATGCTTTTGGCACACTTCACATCTTGCAGTTTAGTCCTTCTGTTCTGCGTTCATCCTTGGCCAGAAAACGCACTCGCGGTCGCGGCGAAGACCGCTCTCAATTCCCATGTGTGCTGCGTGAAGCTTCTCTTTGATTTCCCGACGTAGAGGCATTGGGACGAGCAGTCGTAATCCCTTGTAGATGAAGTCATCTTAAACTGTGAGTTCATCTCTGAATGGGTATTAGATCTGCATGTCTCGCGGCGCTTGGTGCTTTGTTTGCGGCCAGCCTGACACGATGATTGCCTTTAGCTTTTGCAGGGTGTCATCTCTCCTCGTAGCATCGCGAATTTTCTCCAAAGATTTCTTGCGCACTGGAAGCTACTTCACTACGTTGATGCTTTCGAGTTCACCTTAACTGTCTTGACTAGAAATGAATGCCCTTGACATTGTGTCGGCTAGCAGTAGCTCTTTCCCTGATCTGTGTTCAATGGTGATGTTGTACCTTTGCGTTTGAAGTATCATCCCTTGCAGCCGTCTTGGACTTGATCTAGTCGCTTCTTCATGCTAGACTGAAGAAGTTTGTGGTCACTCATGATCGTTGTAGCTGTTCCAAACGTGCACTGATGAAATTTGTGCAGTGAAACGACGATCGCTAGCATTTCCTTTTCTATTTGTGCGAAGCGCATTTCTGTCGGTGTTAGTGCTCTGCTGGCGAATGACACAGGTTTTCCGTCGTGAAGGAGAGCCGCTCCCAGTCCGAGATCGCTGGCGTCGCACTGTATCTCGACTGGCTTTCGCGTATCAAAGTGTGCGAGAATAGGCGCTCTTGTCACTGCCTCTTTATCACTTCGGAATGCTTATCTTGTTCTTCTCCCCAATGCCATTATGCGTCTTGGACTGTGAGATTTCTCAGTGATCCCAGTACTTACGATATTCTTGGCATGAATCTGGAGAGAAAGTTAATCATTACGCAAAATCGCTGCTCGCCTTGCGTATCAGTTGGTTGAGGCATTTCTTGAATTCCCTTAATGTTATCAGGATCCACTTTCAGTCCCTCCTTGGTCAGTACATGTCACAGGAAAAAGGTTGTGGCTGTTCGTAGACGTGTCTTCTCCTTATTGAGACGTATTCCTCTGTCGGCATCGCTGAAGAAGGTTTTCGAGTTTTATGTCGTAATCTCTACGCACGTACTTTTCAGTTTCACCTCCTCTGTAGACAAGGACATCGTCTCCTATGCACAGAACTCCGTTGAGGCCTTCAAGAGCCAATTGCAGTCTTTTCTGAGAAGTTTCGCTGCTTACCGCTAGTCCAAACAGTAGGCGGAGCCATCGGTATCGACCATTGGGCATTTGGAACGTGGTTTTGAGGCTTGATTATTCATCGAAGGAACATTGCCAGTATCCCTCTCGAAGGTCTAATTTTAAAAGATCTTGGCTTTTGCAAGCTCTGGTTGGACATCGTCGAGAGTAGGCAGCGTGTGGCGCTCTCTTTCCAGTGATTATTTTAGCGCTTGTCGGTCTCTGCAGATTCTCATGTCGCAATTTTCTTCGTTGCCACGACCATTAGGCTTACCCACTGCGTTGGCTCAGTGGTGCTTTCTATGACTCCTCTTTTTTCCATCATCACCAGGTTTTTTTTCAATTGTGGTTTTATGCTGACAGACACTTTGTAGCTTGTTATGGCTTTCGGCATTGCTTCTTGTTTAGTTACAAGGTGTACTTCCCGGTAGCTTTCCTAATGCTTCTCCAAAGATGTCTGGGTATTTTTGCACTATACGCCTTGTGGAGTCTTCTTCTGGAGCGTCAACTGTTGCTACTAGGTTGTAGCCAATTGCTATGAGACCAATGTTTTCTGCTGTTGTTCTTCCGATTAGAGGTGTGACCTCATCTCGAACAACTACAATATCCAGGACATCCTTCTTTCCATCTGCGGCTTTTACCTCAAGTTGGGCTTTGCCTTTCGAGCAAACTTTGCTTCCATTCCATGCCCTCAGTGTCGTTGAGCTCGCACTCAGCTGCTGTGGACGGACGTGTTTGGTTGTTATCACGTCAACTGCCGCTCCACTGCCTACTTGAAATTTTACTTCGTTTCCGTTCACTTCTATGAATGTGTAGACTGAGCTGGGCTGTTCATTGTTGACTGCCAATATGTCGTCTTCGTCGCTATCGACCTCCAGACGAGCCACTACCCTGCTGCTTTTGCATACTGCTGCGAAGTGGATCTCCTTTTTGCACTTCATGCACACTTTGTTCCAAGCTGGGCAGGCTGTTCTTTTGTATTCGAGGCTTCCTCCGCAGTGCTGGCATTTTGTTGCAATCGCCATCGAAGGAGGTTTTCTCTTTTCTTTAGAGCTTTTACTGTTGAAGGCGCGATGATTATGCTTCCTTACAGCGTTGATTTTGCTCCCGCTTGCTGCTGATCCCTCTTTAAATGCTTTCATCTGAAGTCTGAAGTTTTGTAGCCTCGTGAGCCAGACACTCTTTGGCGACTTTCTAGAGGGTTAGATCTTCGAGCTTTAGGATGTCCGCTCGCGCTTTCTCGTCCTGAAATCTGCAGGCGGTCTGGTCGCTGACCACTTTATCTCGTTCGTTTCCGATCCTGCAGTCGAGCGCTTTCAATTTCAAGTCCATGAGAAAATTATCAAACTGCTCTTCCAGATGCTGCATTCTCGATCGGAAGACGTATCGCGAGTACAGTTCGTTCTCCTTCGGTAGGAAGTGCGCGTCGAGAAGGCTGATCACATGCGCGTAGTCAAATTCTTGGTGTGGTCTTGCTACGGTGGTCTCCCCGAAGTCCAGAGTGTTGTAAATGTCGAGAAGTGTGCAGCCTCCGGCGATCAAAAGCAGTGCTACTTGCATCTATGGGAGCCTCTAGTAACAAGGTCTATGGGCAGAGCCAAAATCAAGGCACTTATTTGCACGGCTAGTCCTCCCCATGGGTGTGTGCAATTTTGCAAAAAGCGTGGCAGATATGCGAACCGCTATGCTCCTTATCAAAGGTTACACAAAAGCAGTTCTCAGCTTCCAGGACAAAACTAGAGCGATAGGATGCACGTCTGTAAATAATTAAATTTGGAAAGCCTCGGATGACAAAGCCACCAAAGTCACATCTGGGTAAATAAATTCCGTCCCGCATGCTTTAAGTGATTGTGTTCATTCTGGGGCCTAGAACAGCCTGTTACCAATTGTACAGACGGGGCTTTTTTGGAATCTAACGATGATTTTACTGTTTGGACAGCAGTGTTCGTGTGCAGGTGTTTGCTGCTAGAGTTGCAATTCCATCTTGCAGAAACAAAACTATTTGCAGAGGTCCACTGTTGTAAATATACAAGGAAAACTAAAGCTAACAGCAAAAAAAGAGAGAATTAAGGGCGCTGGGCATACTTGTGAGGGCCATGTTAGTGGCAAAAGCAAAATCAAATATATATCAAAGATAGTATGCGAGAGAGCAATACGCCTCAGGGCACGCAGAGTCAGGTGAAGCTTCCAAGAGAGAGGGAAGAGAAGTGAAGGCACGGACGTTAAGCAGAAGATACCGACTTGCTGCCCTACACAGGGGAAGGAGATGGGGGGATAGAAAAAGAATGGAGGCAAGAGAGCAAGAGAGCTGAGCTAAATTTAAGCACAGTACAGACATAATTTGCATACAGCAAAGCCTTAGCCCAGGGCCGAAAAAAACAGTATCAAGAAGCACAACAGTTTTTGGTAGGTCATCAGGGCCAACAATTGCTGTGGTTTGCTGTCCCAGAACCTTCATCTCCGTTAATGGAAGATGGTCAAGACATACATGCCAGTGCACATAGAGCTTTCAAGACTTTAATTAAGCATTGGAGACGGAATCTTTTTGTTGAAGAACCCAAGCTCTGAAAGGTTCAATTAAACAGTGTTCTAACCAATTTATGTCTCTTTAGCCTATTAGATGAAACGAGCTAAAATAAAAAAAAATGCAGGTGAAAAAATGACGCTAAAGTGTGACCGCCTTTATTATTTGATGAGTGAGTCCTTCAGTTATATAGTATGAATGAGGCGACTTTCGATACACAAGAAAAATGATTCAATACTGACGTATCAATAGCCTGCACAGAAAACCTTTTTTGAGGGACAGCAAAATATTGTCTCGTGTTTCTGTTTTAAAGTGCATTGAACCTTGCTGTGAATGTCATATCTTCAATGATTTGCAAATAGCTGCGTGGACCAAGCTCACTTTGGAATTTATGATGGTTCAACCGTCTGGATTAACATACTAATACGATACCTTGGCAAGCTTACCGTGTCATCGTACCTTGCGAATGTTTTGATTGTGTTGGAAGATTACTAATATTGTTGGCAGCTGTGTAGACGAGTTCTGTTTATGCTAACCTGACTGTTGGGATGAACATTCACGTGCTGGCTTCGATAAATCATGTCTTTCTGCTCCTCATGAACATATTGTGCCATATGATTTGTTCTTACCCTTTTGCAGTTATTTACAAGGTATGACTAATGTATGATGACCTGGTTGTGTGTATAAATATTTTCATACACATCTCGATTGGCCGCATATGTGTCCGCTTTGCGAATATTTTGTACCGTATGATCTGTTTGTGCCGTTGTGCAGTTATGCTACTATGAGTGGCTTATGTATGATGACCTGCTTGCTTGGATAAATGTTTTCACATATGTGCATTTTCCAAACAGAAACTGCCTCACCACAATCACAAACAGAAAACTCTTGCTACTGTCACTAAAGGCAGCGCCTCTTAGGTCACAGTAACAAAAGCGGCATTATTCTATAGGACGGTATCTGCCGTCGCCTTCCGACAAGGGCAACCAGTTTTCGAGAAACGGCGTGAGCCCACAGCACCGCGTCAACTCCAAGAATCGGCTCCAAAACCGACGAAAACGTTAAAGCAAAGGGCCGGGAGACCCCGCGCAGGGGCAGACAGGCAGACGTAAAGCCGTCGGTACTCCCTCCCGACGGCGCGAGAGAGAAATACTTTACTGCCGCATGTCACGTCGGAACCTCGTATGTGCGCGATGTATTCGACGCAGAGGTGGGAACATGGCCTCATTTTTACTTTTCCTCCCTAACCCTCATTTCTTAATCCGTGGCCCTCCCTCACCCTCGTCCACACTCTGAAAAATTATGCGGCCCTCCCTTGCCCTCACCCTCACTTAGAAATTCGCTGGCCCTCCCTCGCCCTCACCCTCACATCGTCGGCCCTCCCTCACCCTCACCATCACTAACAGTCATTTTGAAATTCGAGTTATATTTTCGAGTCTGCAACTTCTGGCGATATTACTGAGTAATAAACAAACAAGAAAAGCCCTCAAGACTCTATTGAACGAGATGCAAGATGCCTATACTGTTGGTTGTGTGCGGGTACGTGTGTGTGAGCTGTTTCAGCTAATACGTGAGACAAAACCGAGGCAGTTACGAGTTGGGCCCTAAAATATCACTCTGCCTTTACTTCTGGCACGCACTGCACGCATGCATGTGCCCTGCACTTATAACATTTCATTGTTATCTATATTAATTTTGCCTATACTGCAATCTCCACTGGGGATTTTAGCAGGCTGGAATCCAGATAAGTAAACACAAAGTAATAACACAGGCAATGAACTCAAGAAGAAGTAGAGCAACGTAGCTTGAAAATTTTGAATAATAAGCATACAAAAAGATTTTTAAACAATACTGGAAAGAAATGTCGACATAGATGATTTTGAAACGTGGTCGTTCGTTAGGAGATTCCGTTCAATTACTGTTTGTGGAAAGAAAGAATATTTAAAAGATTATTTCTATTGGTAAATGGCGTTACTGCGCGGCTATGTCTTTGCCGAGTGGCGTAACTCGATGAAAAAGAAACTACTGTCGTGAGATCTGTCTTATATTGGCCGTTAATAAATTTAAAGAGGAATTTTAGTCGCGGCAAACGGTTGCTTTGCGTGAATGAGGGCAAGTGCGCTTTTGATAACAGTTAATTCTGTCACCGGCGTACGTCCATATCTGTTATAAATGAAGCGAGCTTCTTTTCGTTGCACCATTTCTATATTATTATTAATATTAGATGCTTATAATGCATCTCGAGAAAAGCTCGACAAAAGTTCAGATAGGATAAATATTTACGCTTCTTATCTAGAGCGGTGTGTGCAGCAGTGATCAGCACAGCTTTGTGGTTCGATATTCTGTCTAATATCTAGCTATTTGTTTTGGCAGTAATTGATCCGCTAACTAAAAAAGGTCGAGCGTTGATTGACAATTGCCCTGAAATATGGTATTTTCTTCTACAATCTGCAATAAATCAAAGGCAAAAGCTATGCCAAACATAGCTTTACCTTGGGTGTCATGGTTTCTAGCTGAAAAATTTGACCAGTCTATTTCAGGCAAATTAAAATATCTTGACAGTATATTATGTACATTGAATTTAACATTCGTGCGCAAATTTTGCTTCAATTCCTATAATACGGCAACAGTGGAGTTGGGGGGCCTGCACATTGCTCCAATATTATATCTAACGTCCTCATAGCACATTGTACAAAAAATGCACTCTACATTGGGTACATCAGGCGTTGGTAAATTTCGCAGGGATGATTTAAACCGAATGCTGACATCTCCGCCTCTACCATCAGGATCCTTTCGGTGCGAACTGTAGCCACTGGTAAGGAACTCACTGTCGAATACTGTATTCTTAAGCAAAGTTTCTGTCAAAACTGCTATTTCAGGGTCATTCAAAAGCAGAAGAGCCTCCAACTCAGTTGTTTCGTTTGTAACACTTCTGAAATTAACACTTAGTATTTTCGGGGTCTCAGATCTCTTATTCCAGAGTCACTTTGATTTCTTTCTAAGCCTAAAGCGAAGAGCTCTTGTTGCATCCCAACCATACAGTACGCTATTAAGGCTTAGCTTATCATAGATTAGCTTTAAATCTTGGCGCCCTCTTTCCCCTCTTCTTCAGAGCTTTTCCACTGTTTCCTTATTTCCCTAACTCGTTTACAAAAATCCTCAGCTAATGATTTTGAGCGTTCTTGGTGTTTGGATTTTGAGCTGATTTTGGTGTTTTTGAGTTAATAGCATGATAGTAATAATGAAATTTTATCACAAAAGTCGTGCAGTTTCAAAACGACTGGTCACACCTTATTTATTTCCGTTTTTCCCCACCTGTGGTAACTTTCGACACCACTCACTGTTAAACCTTCTTCCAGAAAAAAAAAAGCCACAAATTACTTCCTTTCCAGTTTCTCGCTCTCTCCTGGGTAAGCTGTTTTATTCCGTACGTGATGAAGTTATTTCTCCTGCCTCTGTTCTCTAAATAGTCTTCCTGGTTCCTAACTGCACCAAGCATCTCCTGAAGTTCCGATATTACCGATTCCATGCCTTTTACCTTCGTTGCTAAAACATTTTGGCCCCACAAATGTTTCTTAATGCCAACAATTGGCTCAGTTGAACCGGAAAGTTTATTCTCAGTTATGTTTTGAGACGAATGCATGCCCTCCATTGTTGAATTAATATTGCTCTGGTCATCTAGCAATTCTGATAGCATTTGTTTTTCAATCGGGCCAGGATTTGTTCCAAACTCTCAAAAGACAACAGATCTTTTGATAATGCAAGAGAGGAAATGCTGAACGCACATTGGGCAGGGCAGCAGCACTAGAAAGCGATCGTTACTCCTGTAGCAATGTGCAGATTTGGAATCACTTACCTGGATAGCAAATCAAAAAGGATTGCTTAGCATGCTGCCTGGTTTCCTGCTGCCATGCCCACTGTGCTAAAATGGACTGCTAAAATCAGTCAGAGCATTGTTGCGTCTTTGTACAAAAACTAATGTACGCCAAGAGTATTTAGAATACAATTCAATTGCGTTTACCACGATAATTACAATAAGTGTAAAGCACAGAATCGACTCAGAGGAAGGAAATTTTGTAGGTCACTTAATTACCATTACCCGATGACATTGCGATTTCACTGGGTCTTCAGATTTTCACGGTTCCTTATCTTCCGCCATGTGCGTTTTGCTATAAGCTCGTTCAATGACGTTTCCACGCGAACGGATGAAAGATGATGATGACCACGCTTTCAAACTACATCATGAAAGACTGGCACTTTCAACAACTGCGCTCGTGAACGCGGCTACGTGAAAAAGACGATGACATTGCAAGCACAGCACAAGAGTTTGTCAGTTCGTACGGGCAGGGTGTTCGAATTTCTCCCAACTGATTGTTCAAATTAGGAAAGTGTATGAACCGACCGACTTAAAACTGGAGTGGCACTCCTTTGTGATGCACCCAGCCTATAACTCGCGTCTTCTCTGTTGCGGTATTTTTTCCCATGTTTTCCGTGAAGTATCCTAAAAGCTTTGTAAATAATCTAGTTGACGTAAATAGAATATATTTTCAATCTTATAAATGTCATGCTTAAAAAAAAGCTATGGCGACGGCGTGGTGGTCTGAAGTAGCAGCCAGCGGAACTGATTTTCTAGTGCCACCGCGATTTCGGATCCCGCTTCGCCAGCTTTAAAATTTTATAATTATTTAGTGCCTTTCTCCGGTGCGGCGCCGGCTTTCCGTTGCAGTGAGGCTCTTATGTGGTCGCTTAAAGGGGCCCTGAAACACATTTTCAGTTCATTGTTTTTCCTTTTGGTTCCAAAGAATGAGTTAAAGTGATGCTATTAGCATCGGACGTACCGCGTTTACTGCGGTTTTTAATATTTTAATTAACTCGCAAAAACAAATTCATGGCGCTGACGGTGTCACCATACAGTGGTGGTCACCATACAGTGGCGGATATGACATCACTTAGTTGGAGCTTGATGATTGGAGAAAGAGCAAATATTCTGCAAATTGTGTTAATAACTAGAGACATGGTTTGTCAAGTTTTTGTGTTTTATATTATATTACCAAAACCAACTTGTTTGCCCTAGATAAAAGCACTGTAAAGCAAGTAAAAGAAAAATACACCACCAGAGGCTCTGGCTACTTTTTGCGTCAAAGGACTTTGCGCCTCTCTGTAAACACCCTACGACCCAGCACTCAACACTTATGGCTACTCTCTATGTATCTGAAAGCGGCTTTGCGGAATTGATCCGATCGAGCCATTGCACTCTATAAGCGTTCGTTTCGGTCCCAAAGTAGGATGCGTTCGTTCGTTTCACATTTAGCATGCAGTGCACATCGTCAGCTTGTGGAGGATCACCGGGCGTTGGCGCCAGATGGCGCCACGTTCCCGTCAAAAGCGCACGCTCCTTGATCGCCGTGACCAACCAACGCGCTGGGAGCGACGGGCGAGGATTACCGGTAAGCAGTAGCGGTACGCACTATGCTAAATATGTCGGATATCTTGCGCAGGCTGTCACACCGTCGCAGTATCTCGCGCTCGAGTTCGGATACATAAGGGAACGTCACTGATCAGTGTTCCCTTCTGCTCCGTCGACGTGATGATGAATCTCACTGGGTCAGCTGGGCGTTCACATGGTTGTTGTAACCATGCAAACGGCGCGGCCAGCCTTGGCATGAACGAGTAAGAAAGAACAGGCAACCATGGAGTGCAAACTTACGCCATGTGCTCAGATAGGCTGTTTTGATTCGTCGCACTAAGTGTCGTCATTGGGAGAGTGAAATGGGAATGGGAAGCTGCGCGAAAATCGAGTTGAGGGCAGCATTTTGTTTGCTTGTATTTTGAAATTTCTTCATTTAATACCTTCCGTTCCCATGCATCGATTCTCCTTATTCTTTTTGAGTCAGTATCTGTGTGACATAAAGAATCAATCTGAGGTGTAACCGGCATCCGTTCAAGCAGTGTTTCGCAGCGCCTTTAAAATAAATTATTATTGAGGCACTTGAAAATAAACCACTAGCTAAAATGCAGCATTTGGGCTGAATAATAGTAATCACTAACTCCCCGATTCTTCAGTGAAAGATTCCTCTGGTTACCATTTTAGGGCTCTAGTGCTTCCCCTCCGCCAAAAAGTGGTTGTCTGTCTCTCCGAAACCTGCTTTAAGCACGTGGGCCACCTTGGTCACGTGACATTTTGACGTTTTCCCAAGCTGCCCATCAGATTGTGAGCAAACTGCACCGTGGCAGTTCAATTTAATGATTAGTCGCGAGAGATTCCTCGGGAACAATATAGGTCTCACAAACCCCCCTCCCCCCCCCCCCCCCCCCCCTATGGCAGCACCTGCCATAACAGGGCAGTGGCGCCTGGCTTAACCGCTGCACCTCTGCGCCTGGAACGAAATCAGGACTCTCAGGTATCTGTGAATGTAAAGAATGACCAATTCTACCTCAATACAAGTTTAAAATGGTGCAATAACACTCAAAATTACACCATATGACATATCAACCAAAGTAAGCATGTTCAGGCCAAGCAACCGCATAGAAATTCGAGGTAAACCGTGCGAAACAGGACTAATGGTGCTAGCACACAACTCATGGTTAACCCCAAGCGAAACCACCCGTGATTTTTTTTGCTTGCACGTCTACGCCCTACACAAAACCTGGCGCTATCTTTCCATCCCGCCTCCTGTAAATATGCTGTCAATTACTCTTCCTAAAAAAATTATGGCTTCACCTTGGACAGATGTTGACTGGCAACTGCCGGACTATAGTACCTTTTTGACAAAGTGAGAATCGCCGGCCCTTTAAACTAAAAGAAACATACACCTTGAAAACATATAACAAAGCCACGCAACGAAGGCACTCTCCTTACGCAGGCCGCCGTTGTCTCTATTACTTGCAGCTGAGGGCAGGTATATAAAACATAAACTCAGTTGTGAAATGACCAGACGAAAAAATGAACAAAATGAGCGAGAAAAAATTTGGAGGACGCTTAAGCTTCGTCTTTAAGAGTGAGACGCGACAGCGTGTTGCAGCGCTGCAAAGAACGCCATCGCCCGTTCGGCGCAGCGCGCGGCCCGTTGGACAATTTAAAGAAAGAACGCCTGTCTCACATATCTCGGTGGACACTAGAACCGGGTCGTAACGGAAGGAAATTGAGATGAAAATTGATTTTAAGGAAAGAAAGAAAATGATGCCTGTCTCAGGATTCTCGCTAGACACCCGTACCGTGCCGTAAGGGAAGGATATCCCTTCCCCTACGACGCGGTTCAGGTGTCCACCGAGATACGCCATTTATCGCTCACGGCCAAAGACGCCAATGACACCGGCTTTTCTTGGACACAACCTCCGTCATGCTGTCGCGTTAAAAAAAGAGAGCGGAGGTTCGAGACAGTGGGGGCGGAGAGGGGTGAGTTGCCCGCAAGGAAAAAAGGCGCCGACAAGAATTATTATTGGGGGAAGATTCCTTTGGCGGAAGCGAGAGGTTGGAACAAGAGGAAAGAAAATAGCATAAACAACAAAAGAGCAATAAAAGACTAAGGAACAGAAAACAATATTGCGCGCATATGCATCAGAGCTCGACCCACTCCCCACGGGTGCAGCTAGCTGTTAACAGTTCTCTTGTTATATATATATATATATATATATATATATATATATATATATATATATATATATATATATATATATATATATATATATATATATATATATATATATATATATATATATATATATAAGAAAGCATCAGATTGGACAGCCGTCGCCGTACCTTAGTTGGTAGAGCACCCATCGGCGGCATGGTTATTTTTCTGCTGCTTTATAAGTAACATTCTTGAAGCGACAGAATTAATTGAAGTATTATTCTCCCTTTGATCGTCACTACAAATTAAAAACGAAACATTCCCCTAAGCACCTTGGTTTCGGTGACTGTTGGCTTCCTTCATATATTTATATATTACGCAGTATACAAAAAACAGCACTTACGTTTGTGAATTTCTCTTCTAACAATCCAATCTTCTCTTCGCTGGATTTTTCCCTATAACCGCTTGTAAGCTGTAAAGGATATGCGTCACAAAGCGGAACCTCAATTGAAACGGTCATAAACATTCATAAAAACACACATTAGAACAACAAAGTTGAAGTTGCGCTGGAAACAAGTGCGGAATAGTAACACTATATGTAACTCTCTAGAGCTGAGTCAGGTATGTTAAGTTACTTTCTGGCCCACGTAGGCATTTTAGTGCTTATGAGTGGAACGTAAATATTGAACAGGTTCTCGAGGAGCATATTTCTGGTACAGACTGCCGATTTTGCGCTTAAGAATTTCTTTATTTTTTTTCTATTCGGGTGGCGCGCTCACAACTAATGAGCGCTAAAAAACTTTTGAGCTCGAGTCCATTGATTTCTTTTCCGTCAGCTCTAGAGAAACCTTACCATATGCAGAACTGAAAAGTTCTCTTAGGCACACAGCTCGCTGCGAATGTAGTTAGTGGTATTTTGTGCGCTAGAGCTGTATGTTGGCTAAGAACCAATATAGTAGTGAGCTGCAGATTAATTCCATCCACTTGCATTTGTTTACCGTATAATGATATCGCACAACACGAAGGTGTCGTGACAATTTCGGCTCATTTGAAATACCTCTGCCGCAGCTCGAATTCGACCACGCCTTCGCACAACAGCCGATTGTCGCTACGAAAACACCCCCGCACCGTATGGCAACTCAAAAGCGGCCGAAGAAAATACGTTGAGAGGAAGACACATAAAGCCACACAGGACTCTTGAATGAGCGTTAAATGTTGCAAGGAGAGTCATATTTTTAGATTTTTCTTTGTAAACGCTTATATACACTTGAACGACAATTGAATCAAAATGGTTTTTCTGCTTTTACACAGGACAAAACCCGTCATTAATGGGGCGGACTACCGATTAGAAGAAGAGGTAATGTTTCTCTTTAGCGCAGGAGAAAAACCCTTATGAATGGCACAGCCATACTGAAAACTAAGATTATATAACACAAGGAAAAATCCCTCATGAATGTTGCAGCCTACCAAAAAAAATTAGAAATAAGTTTTGTTATTTCACAAAGGGGAGAATGCTACCGTGAAACGAAAATGCTTTTCCATACGCGATGACCACTCCACAAACTCGGGGACGCATTATTCAACCCAGGGCTGCTATGCAGGTCCCCGAGTTGCGACTTCACCCGACTTTCCGCGACGGCAATCCGTGAATAAAGAGAGCACGGAAGGCGCAAAAGCACCGGATAACAAAATGTCGAGAAAAAGCCACGTACGTCAACCAAAAGGCACAACACGCATTGCATGTCAAGGATGCCAAAACACGAGACTGCTCAATGCAAAGCGCTAGTGTTGCTTAATGTTATCAACACCGTCATTATCACCAGGAGCAGCCTGACTAAGCCCACTGCAGGGCATCTCCCATGTCTGCCCCATTGATCCCCTCGTAATATCGTGACCTATCTGCCGGAGCTGGTTCTTCATCGCCTGTGACCCGCGCGGCTGGCAGTGCGCGTGATAACGAAAAAAACGAAGTGCCCAAAGCACGCGCATGGTAGAACGCTTGGGACCTTAGCCAGGATCGGGCGCTGCCGCCGCCGCTACGCTGCTGCCTCATCTTCGACAGCCCTCAATAAATGTGGATGCTGTCGCCTTCCTGGGTGACCTCCACATTGTGGTGAACCGTAGAGCCACACGTTCTCCCGCAGCTGCGTTCCTGAATAGCGGGCTGACCGGACGTAGTCTGCGACCCGCCGATTCCGGCGTTCCGTTCTCAAGGCGTCGGCGGGGGGTTCGCTCAGTTCGAGGCTGCGTTGTACCTGAACGGCATAACCATCAGGCCGTTCAAACACGCAGTCCTCCGATATATCTTCCCTCCCGACCTGCTGCGCCGACTCTCCTGCCCTGTCTTGGACTGCCAGCCGTACGACGATCTGCGCGCTGCCATTCTGGCGGACTTCGGCGTCTCCTACTTCCCGCTGCCACTCTACAACGCTGTAGACCCGCTTTCGCCGCCGCAAGAAGCTTACCCAGCACCAGCCTCGCTTTCGCCAACGCAGCCTTCGTCACAGCACTGCCCGCCTCGGCAGCCCCTAGCCACCAGCCCGCCACTCCAGCCCAGCGTCTCCGGCACCACCGTCCATCCTCATAACACACAAGGTAGGCTCAACATCAGCTTTTCCGCAAGTCCTGCTCCCACAACTGCCTTCTCCGCCTCTTTGGACACGCCTCATTGCAACAGTTCCCACCCAGAGACACATTCGGCCCACTCCCCACCACCTCGCCCACCACTGCGGTCATCACCACAGCCTCTTGACGACAAGGAATGTCCGGTGACCGTACGCGTGTCGTGGTTTTCAACATCCCCGTTTGCCTCGTCACAGCCACGAACAGCTCAACAGGCCTCTGCTGCGACGTCGATGCCGCGGCCAGCTCATGCTAAATAGCTGGGCAAAACCCAAGCCTGCTCGTCACGCCCCAGCCCCTCCAAAGATCCGAAATGCAGTCAAAGTCACACGAAGCAGGATGAGACGGCCATACTGATGACAGTGGTACCAAGCATGGCGATAGTCACACCGCTCTAGTTCGCCTGACAAGGACCCTGAACCAATGCCAGCGTCTGTCCTCTAGCCAAACCAGACCTCTGATGTGGATTCTTGCTCTCCAGCAGTATTATAATCTTCAAAGACGCCTGACACCACTGGCTCAGCCACCGCCAATTGCAAGTTCAACGGGAGCCCACCGCACACAGCCTCTCGACCGCAGCAGATTCCGGTTACACCAACACTGCCGCTTCATCAGCCGCCGTCTAACACGATGCCTAGGCTGACGAGGCCCGCTGAAGCGCCCCCGCTTGCTGTCACGGTACCGCGGCCGCCTCCGATGGCGGCTACCTCGCCGGCGTCCTCCTTCATGCACGGCTCAGAGACACTGGCAAGGGCGTCACTCCTGCGGCCGCCTGTCACGTTCAAGTCAATCACACCTGGCTGTGCGCATGTCCCAGCAGCCACATGTAGTCGACCTCAGCCGTACCCCTGCCTCTCACCTCACTGTGCCTCCAATAGCCGCCCGCCTAGGTACCAGACCAATGTGCCCGGCAGCAGTTGCGAGAATCTCAAGGCTCGCAGCACTCCTAGCTGTCCTCAAATGTCATAACGCGTCCCTTGACGCCCTCCAGAATGTCGGCCGGAGCGCCACAGCCAGGGTCGCCTGCCTGAGCCGCGCCCCAGGAACCCGGACGCCCGTCACGATTCTTTGACGACTTGACCAGCAGTTTGTTACCACCGCTTTGTGCTTCACGTGCCTGCTCCTCCGTGTACCCACTGATAATCTGGAGGGGGGGGGGGGGGGGGTATCCCTGTAGTCACCCGCGCGGCTGGCAGTGCACTTGATGCCGAAAAAAACGAAGTGCCCACAGCACGCGCGGCGTAGTACGCTTGGGACCTTGGCCAGGGCCGGACGCTGCTGTCGTCACTCCGCTGCGGCCTCATCTCCGGCAGCCCTCAATAAAAGTGGCCGCGGTCGCCTCCCTTGGCGACCTCCACATATCCGTTATCTATTTGCTCACTCACAGAAAACAATTTGCCAACACCTTTTTTCGGCCTGTCAGAGGCTAATTTCTGGTGTCGCTCCTTATCTATCCATCCCGAAGCCGAGCAATGCAACCGCAGTGCATTCATTGACCAACCCTTTTGCCTCTTTTCATGACTGCACAGCCATGCCAACTGAGTTTTGGGGCGGCATTGTGTAACAGTCGATTTCATTTTTAATTTAATTCATAATTTTATTTCGTCGTGGACGAAAGCAACAGCTTGTGAGCAAGCAAATGGCTACTCACAGACATAGCCGATCTTGTCGTGGGGGCATAGCTAAGCAGCCTCGTGCCACTGCATCCAGTCTGGCTTAATTGCACAAACCACGCTGTACCAATTCGGCGCTTAAACGACGCCCACTTTCTTTGCCGAGACTGAACTAGTGGCGATAAAGGTCGTCACGCGTGTCTAAGAGGTCGTCGTGCTCCGTGAGTCGTGGGCGTCCGCGACATTCAGCCAGTGCGACACGGACTCAAGGCACGTTTATGCAATCAGGTGGCATCACGGGCATGTTTCTGTCACGGCCAGCATGACGTCTGCTCTAAAGCCCTAAGGTAATGAGAGAAAAGATCCCTAATAGGCGAATAATGGTATGGTAAGGAATTGTATCGCTACAGAAACCGATCCCTGTGATACTATACCAGACACCCTTAGCATACCATGTACTTTGCTACCGCCATCGTTACCGGAGTACCGGAATTCTGCCCACCGGTCATCAGCATGCGCTGATTGTTGCCGATGCGGAAGGCTTGCGCGCAGCTGCTGGGTAGCTGGCACCATCTGGCGGCCTCTAGGTGACCTGCGCATGCGCAGTGACGACGCGCGGGCTTCCGGTACTCTGGTCACGGTAACGGTACACGGTAGGCTAAAGGTGTCTACTGAGAGAGAGTGGAGCATGCTCCTCACCACCGCTTCGTAGTCCTCGTCATCCGTGGCTAACGCCCTGCTGGTAGCTGAAGGAATGTTACAACACAGTTTCGCCGTCCGTTGCAAGGTTCCCATGCGGGTTGTTGAATTTTTATTTCACCGCGGTCCAAGGTAAAAAGCGACCCGCAGTTGGCGTATTATGTGTTTTCGACAGCGACGCTCAGCTTCATCAGAGATGACATCGATATACCTGCTATGTTTCGAACGCGCAGTTTATTTAAATTTATAAAGAGGGACTGTGGAGCCCTACAAGTTCGACTGTTAATTTCTGTGAGCAAGGCATTGTTTACACTGGAAGCGCGTTGTTTGTGGCCTAACCTTAACGTTACGCGCATCATGGTTTCATGCCACCCGTGGTGAATGAGGTAAGGCTTTGCTCGAAATTGGAAATCGGGCAAACTTGTGAATTGTGAAAGCGACTTAACTGAACATGGCAGAGCTATGACGGTGGGAGCAGAAACATTTTAAGCTTGGGCCGTCGCTTCGAGCGCCAGCAAAGGTCAAAATGACCGACTGGAGCCGTTTAATGACAACCGACGAAGATTTCCGGGGTCATTTTCGCCTGTGGAAAACGTCGGTGCTATGGCTGCGCCATGAGCTAGGCGCCGACGCGTGTCTGCGGAGAGTGCCTGACTGCGCTTAATGGCGCACAGTCGAAGAGCAAGGCTTCTGTGGTGAACTGTTTTACAGAACTGGCTGTTTACTCGGAAACGTAGACTAAGACCCATAGAATGAGCATCATCATACCACTGTGAGTCGCTGCATACTGGACGTCTCCGACACACCTTGCATAGGTGGTGGCTCGCTTTCCCAAAACTCAGACCAACCGTGCTTATATTGTCACGTAGTGGTGACGGCAGTCGAAGCAGCGATGAAAACGGACAAAAGGTCTTCTAAAAGAAGACTGTTTATTGGGCTGACTTGCGCCCACAATGGACTGAATCACTCGGCGGCCGCGAAGCGACAAGCGTGCTCGGCGGTCGTCGAACAGAATGCCCGCCGCTTTCGGCCGTGCTCAATTTAGAGCTGATAGCGAACTTTCGAGATAAAGCGTGCAAAGTTACTAGAACATTCCGGAACAACGTAGAATCAGCTCTGCCTGGCTGCGATCAATCGAGATAAATCTAGTCGCGTCTCGCGTCGCAAACAAAGCGATGAAGTGGTGTGGCGGCAGATTTGAAAAACGAACAAATACTGTAAATATTCGCGGCAAAATTATAACGCGCTTTTCCTTTTTGCGATAACATAATGGACGTCATGGTATGTCGAAGTCACATAAATAGGGCAGAACCCTTATCTATGCACGTTCTTGGCGTGCTTCGTGTTTCAGCAGTTCTAGACGTTTATTGTACTTTGCACATACATTGCAATAAATGCTCCTTCGTAGTCTAGCTCATACGTGATCAAGGAATCAACAAGGTAATTTTTGTGGTCTATGAAAACTAGACAAGCAGCGAAAGTTTTTTTCGAAGTGCATTGGCACAGAATGAAAAGGCTATTTATCGCAATGATCAACGCCTAAAAATTAAGTGCGTACGCCAATCTCTGGCTTAAATTACACACTGGTTTCTTCAGAGGCGCTACTTGGTTTGCTCTGCAAGTCGTTTATTTTGTATTTATACTGCATGCAGGACTTCAGCACACTTTATTGGTGGCCGCCGCAGTTGCTCAGCGGTTGTGGCACAGGGCTGCTGCCCCATAAGACGCGAGTTCGATCCTGGTCGTGGTGGTCGAATTTCGATGAAGACGAAATTCTGGAGGCCCGTCTACTGTCCGATGTCAGTGCACGTTAAAGAACCCCAGGTAGTCGAAATTTCCGGAGCCCTTCACTACGGCGTCCCTCATAGCCTGAGTTAGTTTGGGACGTTAAACCTCCATAAACCAAACCAAACACTTGATTCGTGAAATTAATCAGCCGCCAAATGAAAGGTTGAACGGTAGTAGGGATCAAGCTTTGAGATTATTGGACTGGTGATGAATTTGTCAGATCTCTTGTCATTCTACTAGTCATTTTTTTTTACTTTACATGAAGCATAGGCACGCGTTAAAGCCTAAATTTATTGAAAATGCAGATCGAGCTAGCCCTCAGCCATAACTTCCCCCTATCCCACATGAGACAAATAGGAAAAATAGGCTCCAGTCCGACAGCAATTAATCTTCACTAACCATATTTCTCTTTTTGTGTTTTAAATTCTAACGCACGATACCTCAGCTCCACATGTTGCCGAGATGTGCGAAAAAGTTGCAAAAAATATTGAGCGGGATGATAATATGTGGCCGGGTGTAAAGTGGCATTTGGAATTAGAATGGGCAAATTTTTCACGTATGCCTACTTCAGGGTGCGGAATTGTCAGTATTCCATCTATATATTTATTTCGCAGCCATGCGAGGCGCAAACGTGACCGCTGTTGACAAAGGTGTGAACATCAGCGTAGGTATTGTTACAACGAAATTAGATGCAACAATGTAGACAGAACAGGTAACTTTTCGCTCCTCCGCCGCCACCGTAAGCGCTGCGTCATCTTTGTTTACACATAACTACGCAAAGATACCCTGCGCAGACTGCTCTCCATTCAAATTAAGCCCGCCGTTTTCCAGGTCATGTCGGAAGAAAAAGATCCGCACCTAGCGGAAGTTTTGCGTGAAGTTAAAGTCACCACCACTGATAACGCGACCGTAGCATTCCCTCACGCTACAAGGAAAAATGCAGTGATTTAGAAATTATTCTAAAGCGCATTAAGCACGCATCTTGAACAGCATAAAATAATAATTAAAAGTGAACTCTAAAAGTGCACTGAAACATTACTCTCGGAGCATACACGCACCAGTAATGCCCTTAGTAGAATCATTTACAAATGAAAGAGGGCGCCGGCAATGCATTCACGTGAGCAGTACTTCGTCGGCTGCTCGCAACGCATATAAGTCGACGCCCAATGAATGATAAACTAAGAGTGACTGTACATAACAGAATGAAGCTGGAGGCATGCCTAGGGAAGAATTTTGCCTATTGATAACATTAAATTACTCATCTGAGGGCGTCGCCAGACCTCAGAGAGGCCCCTAAAGTTGTGAACACCGTGGAATTATGCTTATCGTCCGAGGTCGGATCATGTAGCGTTAGCCAGGACCGTGGTCCGGATGGCGTCCTCAGTTTTGGTCGCTTGTCTGGGAGTGGGCCTCAAGCTGCGAGCTAACTCTCTCTGATCATAGCACAGAAAAAAAGTAGGGCCTACTCAGCAAACACCACAAAGCGAAGGTAGTTAACGAGGAATAGTCTGGTCATGATTGAGTAACGCCCTCATCAAGATATTCCAGCACACCGCTTTCCCTAACCAGGGTTCTCGGTTGAACGGTTCACGCTACTCCTGTACGCTTTTTCTTTCCTTAGTGGGAGGCATGATAAGAGATCTAAAAAGGTTAGCCTCCAAAGCGCAGATCACACAGCTCGCAGTAAATAAGCGGCAATGATTTCCTACCTGCTGCTATGTCTCACGAGAATAAAAAGTACGCAAACGAACACGTGTGGAGGTTACTTCAGCACCGGAGCATTTACCAATCTTCTGTCAATGGTAATAGAACTGCGCCATTAGGAACCAGCGGCTGTTTGTTCCATGCACTCAAGCTGGTATACTCGGCTCCCTTGGTCTGTGCCCGATCTTACATCGACAAGACAGGCCGATGTTTGAAAATTGTGAGGGCACTTAAGTCTGCTTATGTGTAGGAATGCGAAAAAATGTGCTTTGAGGAAAGAATAAGTTTTTAAGGAAATGAAAGGTCTCCGGAGCTGTCAGATCACGACATATCGGTGGACTTCTCAACTGCGGCTTAAAGAATGACACTCAACATCGCTGTGAACTGGGCCTGGGAACTGGGAAAGGAACTGAGGCCTTTCTTTGAGCCGACAACATATCTGCGCGGGCACGCCGAGAAGACCACGAGGGATATAGTCGAGGCTGGCGAAAATTTCTAAACAGGAGTGCGTTTTTCTTACGTATAGTGATCCAGCGACTGCTGTTTCAAGGCTTTTGGTTCATGTGTTGACTTGGTAGGTTCAGTCCGTTCAGAGCGATGTATTGTGTTTCTTTTGCTTTGTTTTTCTCGTGGATTTGTTTCACACGAGAGTCTTGCTGCTGTCGAGGAGGGGCATGATGTATCGCCTTATTTTTGGTGTTTTTTCTGCCGCACGAACATATTCGTCGAATTGTTTATTCGAAGGCCCTTTGAAACCCGCCGTGGTGGCTGAGTGGTTAGGACGCTCGCCTACTGAGCTGGAGCATCTGGATTCGAACCAAACCGCGGCGGCCGCGTTTCGATGGTGGCAAAACGCAAACGTATTGTGTTCGATGCCAGTGGACGTTAAAGATCCCCATGTGGTCGAAATTATTGAGGAGCCCTACATTATATTCTTCATAGATATATTCTAACCATAACCTATATTCTTCATAGCTACGCGAACATACACGGCAGAGAGATAGCAGAGGCTGCGGAGATTGCGAAATCGGCAGACGACTGTGTCAGTACACCATGGTTGCTTTTAAGTGCAAAAGGACTTATTTTCTAAGGTTTCCAACGCGAAAGTTGCTTTAAAAGGTCTTGGTTTGTTGTACTCGGCATCCTCTCACTATCTTTGTAATTTTTTGCACATCTTATGCACGTGCCACGTGTGGATTGCTGTTGCAGCAAGAGGGGGCGTCGTTTTTGTGTTTCTTTTGCTTCGTATGCCCGCTGAGCTGTATATATGTAGACACAACGCTAGGCAATGAACTTGATTGTAGTCAGCGCTTTGAATTAGAAGCATGAGATACCAACCTGCCCGAGAATTTGTTTTCGGCTACTTCAACTGCAGGTAATATTTATAAAACCCATGCACACGTCGTCTCAAGACTGTTTGTTAAAATCCAGAAGCAGCATTCAAAGCGCGCATAAGCAAAAAATTCATTCAAAACCACTTGAAACCGTTCGACTACATTTAGCAGTTTTTTTACTAGCTGCTTTCTGGCAATGTTCACTGGCACTGTACTTTCTTTTCCTCTATAGGATTTCGCTACACGCCACCAAAAGCCTCATGGGTTTAGTTGCTGGCCCAGGGAGCCAGCTTCCCAGATGGTACAGGAGCATTCACTCGGGCGGCACAAGCACTCCCTGGCCTTGTGGGCAGTCAGGAACCGGCGGCTGCAGGTGAGCAGGAAGAAATCTACAGGGTAGACTTCCTTACTGATCCCATCTGTAGCGCCGGCCGCTGCAGCTTGTTCCAGGAGCTCGCGGCGGCCTGTGGCGCCATTCATCTCACTCAGTAGCCAGCTCTCACGCTCAAGTTGCGCTGTAAGTGAAAGGGGAGGTGGCTCCCGTGGACATTTCCTTCTACAAGAATTTTAATATGTTCAGAAAAAACTCGGAATTGGAAATAGTAAATACTTAGATAAAAGAGAAGAGAGAAAGCAATATGCCAAGTTTCAGTTTGACCAGGTCATTCTTTTCTCCGTCGTCTGCGCCGAATACCTTGTTGCTCTCCTTGTAACGCGCGCCGGGCTCTCGCCAGGTCTTGCTAATTCGTTTGGGCCGTAGAAGTAGCGCATTTGAAACACATAATGTAAGCTGATAGAGCGCACTGAGTCAGAACTTCGCGGAGGGTTTAAGGTGGGATGGGCGTCAGAGGTCTTGTAGGTCTATCAATAGGTGGACTATAAAGGTGCGTGCAGCGCACGCACATTGTGCGCATCGCATTTAGCGATCGCTTTATTCTAAGCATTAATACTGAATGATTAAGGCTCAAGCATTTTTAACGTTTTTTTGATGCGCTTTCTGAAAGACAAGAACGCTCACAAGTTAGGTCAGTCAGTTTAATTCACCCGGTCCAGAGGAACAGCAGTGGCTTGATATTGTTAGCAGTCCGTCAGGCACTCCACGACTCATCATCAGAGAGCCATTTTTGTCTATTGTAAGCGTCATGAACGTCAGAAAAAAACTGGGACTGCATTTCTTTCAGGCCTCACGAGGAACCGAGCGTGAGATAGCTTTTTTTTTATTTTAGCCGCGAAAAGTATCTGCGGGCGCGAACGCCTGTGTTTTAGCATGTCGTGGTGAAAGAAGCAGCTCAAGGCATTGCTAGATTCTCCTACGCCAAAACTGTCCTCAAAGGTTGTCGTTTGCAAGCTGGCGTTAGGCTCAAGCTCCTGCTGCGCCTGACGTCTGTGGTGTCTACCAGAGGCAGCACCCATCTGCGTCACCTCCGTCACGTGGAAAGCAGGAAACTCTTCGAGCATGTTATCAAGCCGGTATTTCCTGAAGCAAGCAGCATGTGTGGGAGAAAACAGCTGAGCAGAATGTCGGCACGGAAGTGGCGCGTCGCTTCCGGTTTGAGCCGTGACCAACGCCTTGGCTGCGCCGGCGTTGTGATGCGGGTGTAATCAACATTGAGGCGAGAATTTCCCTCCACTGAAACCGGCTCAACTGTGGCTTCAAAAATTGACATGACCGCTCTCCAAGCAATCGTTCGATTTCGGTACGCAGCGCAATCCAAATATGGCTACTTAAGCAGCAGTTAATAGTTCATAAGCCATAAAAACACAACAATTCCTAACCGGGCTGGACCTCCAGATGAAAGACGCAAGCGCCAAAACCTTGAGGTGCTAGCATCTCTTCCGGGCCAGCTCTCAAGAGACTGCAAAATCAGGATACGAAAATGAACCTGGGACGGGCACCAAGGCGCAATGACACATAATATGCCAGGGCAGTCCCTGACCCATAAGTTTAGCTGAACAGACGGTAGAGATATGAAAATGATTGACATGTTTTCCATCATTAGGCAGTTACGCTAGCCAACCACTTATATCACTCTGCTCGCGTCATGGATTCTTGAGCCTCACTTTAAAATACAACCTTTGTCCGTCAACTTTCGAGAGTGATTTATTTTCTCCTTTAGAAATGATTCCTCAAAACAAGTGTTCGTGCATATGTGTAGCACCACCTTTTCGGGCTAACCAGAGCTATTTATATTAATTGCTGTGGCAGCCGCTAGATGGCACTAAATGTAGAAAAATACGTTAGGGCCAAGTTTACTAAGATATAGGTTTCATTAACATGCATGGTGGCAGGAATAGATTGAAATGGGAGGAAATAGAAGAGCAGTTAAGGCAGGAGGAATTAATGGTATATGGTTTAGTGGAAACGCATCTTAGAGACATGGAGCAACCACCTTGTAACCCAGACTACGCATGAGAATATTGCAGTAGAACAGAGGGCCGCAGAAAGTGGGGGTGGAATTGGGGCTTTCATTCATAAAAGTAAGAATTTTCAAAGGGTTAAACTGAATTGCAAGGAACATTTATGGATAAAAGGAAAAGTGGCAGGGGAGCAAACACTCCTTGGCTGTGTATACCTGTGGACAGGAGCTAATGCCAAAGAGGAAAACAGGAAAATGTCAGAATGTATTGCAAGAGACATTGATGAGCTATGAGGACAGGGCGAGATAAAAATATTAGGCGACATGAACGCACATATAGAAGACCTGGATGGGTACACAGATTAGACAGAAAGCATGCTGCAGGACATGTGTGGCAGGCAAGATTTAGTTGTATGCAATAGAACCGAGAAGTGTGAAGGGCTCATAACTTGGGAGGCAGGGAGTCTGCACTCGACGATAGATTATGCACTATTGTCACAGAGGATATATAATAGATTAGGGGTAATGAGCATAGATGAACATGGTTCCAGAAGTCTAAGTAGTGACCACAAGCGTATCAAGTTGAGTTTCAGAAGAGAATCGAATGTAGGACTGAAGCGATATGAGCAATCAGATGAAAATTTTTACTCAGAAAACCAATTGGAAGCAGCAGCCGAACGAATTGAGAAAGTAATTTTTGAGGACAGTGAAACAGAATGGACTTACACCAAATTAACTCGTTTAGTGGAGCTAGAGGTGGCTAAGGTGCAAGTAAAGCTAAAAGGGAAAAGACGCAAACCCAAAACGATGTGGGATGAGGAGGTCAAGAGGGAAGGGGAATAGAGAAACGTTAGGAAGCGTCCAGGGAACACAGATATTTCAAGAAGAGGGGGAACCAGAAGTTGAAGTAGACAAGTAGACAGAAAATTGGATACATTCATAAAATGTAGAAGGAAAGCATCCTCTTAGATTAATGAGAAAATTAGAAGAAAGGGTGCCCAATGCATGTCAGATGTAAATAAAAAAGATAGAAAAGCAGCTCAAAAATTCAGGAAACATCTGAATGTAATGTGTAATAAGACTAGGCTAGAGCAAAGGTTTATTGTTACAGATAAGGGTATTCGAATAGAACGGGATGAAGCGATAAAACAAATAGGAACATGGATGAAAGAAAAATTTAAAGAAAGAAATGTTGCACATAATTTATTGAAGGAGGATGGACCGGTTACTGCAATAGCTTCACTTGAGTAAAGAGAGTGGGAAAGGGCAGAAAAGAAGGTTACTAGTGGCACATCAACAGGACCAGATGGTATTCCGTTTATGTAATTAAAGAAGCTAGGGCCAAAATCCAAGCAAACATTAATACAGGTAGTGAATAAAATGATAGTGGATGAGAGTCCTCGATGAATGGCGATTATGTAGAATGAACATGATATATAAAGGAAAGGTGGACAAAGCTGACGTAACTACCGTCCCATAACTTTGACATCTGTGGTTTACAGGGTGGTGATGCAGATTATAAAGGACAGATTGCAGGCTTGGTTGGAGAACGAGGGGGTGCCAGGGGCGCTACAAAATGGGTTCCGGAAACAAAAGAGGTTGGAGGACAATCTGTTTTCATTGAAGCAGTGTATAGAGATTGTTGACAAAGAACGTAGGCCACTATGGCTAGCATTTCTGGATAATAAGGGAGCCTACGACAACGTTATCCAAGAGTATCTGTTGGACATACTGGGCACATTGGATGTGGAAGATAGAGTATTTAATCTTTTAAAATATATATATATAAAGGTAACAGAGTGCTTATAAAATGGGAAAAAATGTATCAGAGCCTGTAGAGATACAGCGGGGGCTTAGGCAAGGATGTCCTCTGTCTCCTTTGTTGTTCATGTTGTACCTGCAAGGGTTGGAAACCAAGCTAGAGAGGAACGGACTAGGCTTCAAACTTTCTTTTTTCAAGCAAGGAGAATGGAATAAACAGTCATTACCGGGACTAATATACGCCGACGATATTTTGCTAATGGCTGACAACAGGGAAGATTTACAGAAGTTGACAGATATATGTGGTACAGAGGGAGATAGATTGGGTTTCAAGATTAGTAAGGAAAAATCTCCAGTCATGATATTTAATGATGACGGCACCGAGCATAGAATACACGAGTTCACGCTAGAAGTAGTGGATAAGTACAAGTATCTTGGTGTGTGGATAAGTAACAGTGTTGAGTATCTGACAGAGCATGAAAAATATGTAATGAAGAAAGCTGGTAGGAATGCAGCTGTCATGAAAAATAGGGCACTGTGGAATTACAATAGGTATGAGGTGGTAAGAGGGATCTGGAAAGGGGTGATGGTTCCTAGCCTGATCGGCAATGCGGTCCTGTGCATGAGACCAGATGTTCAAGCAAGGTTAGAAATTAAACAACATGGCGTAGAAGGCTAACTTCGGGAGCACATAGCAATACACCAAATCAGGGGGTACAAGGTGATGTGGGATTGGCGTCGTTCGAAAGCAGAGAAGCTAGCAGTAAGATAACATTTCAAGAGCGATTGAGAAAAATGGGGGAAAAGCAGTGGGCTAGGAAAGGACTACAAATACAGTCGTCTTACTGGAGTCATTCGGGGCACGCCACCGCAACGATGCAGGTCACGAGAATGCCCTTTTTCATGCAGGTTGGTTATTTACCTGATTCAACTTGCATCCTCTCTGATAATGCATTTTTGCTAGTGGTGTCGTGCCCAATCGACCCTACGCATTGCTTTCGAAGAATACTGTGCATATCATGTTACCATTGTATCAACGCATATGTCACTTGCCTTCTGTTAGAGTTGGCTGGGGACGTCGAACTGAATCCCGGACCCACAGTGGATAGTAACCCTCAACCGTCACTCGAATCAATTGCTCTGGCCATAATCCGCATTGAACTCTCCCAAACTACTGTGTTAAGTGAACTAGCGCTGATTCGCGCCGCTCAGTAAAAGTTGAGGATTCGATTTCCAGCATTTCTTCCCGAGTTGATGCCCTAGAAAAAGTCGCTGAAACAAATCAGTTAGGCGGCTCAGGCTCTGTAGCCGATTCAGATGTGGCTAAACTTTCCTCAGATATTAAGCTACTTTCGGACAAATGTGACGACGCCGAGAATAGCCTCCGCTGGTCAAATTCGCTGTTCTTCGGAATAGAAGATGAACAAGAGGAAACGTGGTCACAATCAGAATCGCGCATCATTTAATTCTGCTCCCAGAAACTCTATATCGCAATTGATAGGCAAGATATTGAGCGCGCTCACAGACTTGGTCGTTTCCAGTCGGGAAAGAACCGCCCTATCATAGTCAATTTCACGAGATTTAAAGACAAAGCGCGAATCCTTTCCACCAGCACGGTGCTTAAAGACACGTCGTTCAGATTCCGAGAACACTACTCTGCACGTGTACGCTTGGCAAGGAAAAACCTTTTTTCATATGGTCTGCAGAGTTCTAACTCATTCATAATCCGCTTTGATAAGATAATTATGAACAAAAAACAGTTTGTGTATGATGCTGGAACCGACTCCGTAACCGAACAAACTTCATAGCACTCACTGCCGTCGCGAAGCTGTTGATTCGCCAACCTTTGCAAACTTCTGAGCGCGCCACCCCTGCCTCAAGGGACAAATCAGTATCAGTTTTACTAACGAATATCCGAAGCTACTTCTCAAAGAAAGACACCGTTGAAGCTATTTTGGATGACAACAGCACCGATATCGCGATCCTTACCGAAACATGGCTCGCCCCTGATATGCAGAATGAAGAGCTATTGCAAAAAGAGCATTCTTTCGATTTTTTTTCGGCGTGATAGACCTGGGCGCAGGGGCGGCGGCATGATGGTCCTCGTTAAGCGTACTTTGGTTTCTTCTGCTGTTGAAATCTCTAGCAATAGCAAAATTGTTTGTGTGAACGTTTCACTTGGTCATCGCACTAATATTATCATTGCCTGCTACCGAGCTCCTGATCCTGATCACTCTTTCATTGAAGACTTAGGTACCATTCTTTTTCACATGAAAAACCAGTTTCCCTCCGGGAACCATATAGTTTGCGGTGATTTTAACTTTCCAGACATCGATTGGGAGAACCTAAGTGCAGACTCACGCCATTCCAGAAATTTTTTTTGATCTTATTCTCTCGTTTAACCTCTCTCAACTAGTCAGTCTTCCAACTCGTGGTAGTAACACCCTAGATCTTGCTCTTGTCTCAAACCCAGATTTAATCCAGTCATTGTCATCCTGCGATGGTCTTAGCGATCACAACACAGTGCTGTTGAACCTATCAATTTCAATTCCTCCCCGACAACGTTCAGTAAAATACATTCGTGATTACAGCAAAGCCGATTTTTCCAAAATCAATGATGAACTGGCTGAATTTCTTCCCCTCTTTGCAGAGTCTGCTCCTAATAGGTCTATTGATGATGACTGGCGTTCGTATAAAGAAACAATTATCTCTCTAATTGACTCATATGTACCCCTTGTCTGCATTCGTGGTGATGCCGGCAAACCATGGTTTACAAATTCCTTAAGAAAATTATGTAACAAGAAAAAACGGTTATTCAGGGCAGCTAAGAGCTCAAACTCAGCTATGGGAAAAGTACTTAAGCTGTCTGCATAATTATACCAGGTTGCTCTGGAGCACCAAACAAATTTTACAAGGAAGAAGAAGAAGAAGAAGAAGAAGAAGAAGTTTATTCACATCACATTACATGATGCAGGAAGCCTGCAGAAAAAGCTGCCAGAAGCCAGCTTGACAGGGCCGCAGGCCCCCTTTCATTGGCAGTTTGCGGAATGTCGTAAAAAAAGTTTATACACAGCATATTTTATCACAACATGTAAAAAGAAAAAAAGTGAAAAATACAACATATTACAAGAAAAACGCTAAAACATATATACTGTTACCACATTTCAGTGTAACACGTGCTCACATTTTTAATACATTGATGGGGAAATATTATAGACACAAAATCTCGTTTTACTTTGTTTTGAAAAGATCGCGCAGTGCTTTGAAAGTTATATTGTCGAGTTGGATATTTTTAGCTTGCAAACTGTTTAGTAATCGGGGTAACTTGTTTTGCAGCATTTGTAGACCGCATGTAGTTCTGCTTGTGTTAACCTTCCATGGTTCAAAATGACGCGTCTGGTATGAATCTACATTCTTTTCTAGCTGAGCTATGTTCTTAGTAGTACAATTGTTACATTTAGTTTCTTGTTTGAACAACTTGGAAAGCCGGTAGTCATAGGATTTTCTTACTGGAATTACATTGTATTTTTTAAATAATTCATGTGTGTGGTAGTGCATTGGTACGTTTTCGACAGCTCTTAAAAACTTTTTTGGAGAATGAGCACTCTGTCTATATTAGATTTAGTAGTCCATGCCCACACCAAGTGACAATAATTAAGTCTAGGGGAGAAAAGACCATTATAAATCAGCATCAGAATGTGGCGAGGGAATACATGGCGATTTCGCGAAACAATGCCTACTATTTGTGATAGTTTTTTTGTAATATAATCTATGTGGGCATCCCATGACATTGTGTTTTGAAAAATGACACCCAGAGTTTTAAAACTAGACACAATCTCTACAGGAGTTGACCGTAGTGTAATTGTGTTTTGTGTGTCTATGTTTTTGTTCCTAGTATGATACAAAACTGCTTTAGGTTTATCAGCATTAATCTTCAAGCTATTTGTTTGGGTCCATTCATCAAGCTTTGCAAGCGCTACATTTGCTGCAGCTATTAGCTGATCACTTGATTCTCCTGTGAAAAACACGCTTGTATCATCCGCATAATTCACAAAAGTAGCGGATGGAGCGATACCGTAAACATCGTTCACGTACAAATTGAACAAAAAGGGGCCCAGGATGCTGCCTTGCGGCACACCCTGGGAAACATGAAGTGCATCTGATAAAGAATCACCAATGGCTACAATTTGGGTACGATGTTTAAGGTAGGATTCCATAAGAACACCGGCCTTTCCGCGAATGCCATAATGTTCTAACTTCCTAATAAGTATTGCGTGGCTGATAGTGTCGAATGCTTTCGAGAAGTCAACGTAAAGGCCCAAGACTAGCTTACCTTTCTCCAAACCGCTTAAAATGTGTTCTTTCTGCGTCAAGAGGGCAAGTTCAGTGCTAAATCCTTTGCGGAAACCGAACTGGCTACTAGCTAGCAATTTGTGTTTTTCTTGAAATGCTGTCAATCGGTTTAAAATAGCTTTTTCAAAGACTTTGGAAAAGACCGGGAGAATTGATATGGGCCGATAATTTCCCATATCATTTTTGTCACCTTTCTTATATAGCACGCTTACTCGAGCGACCTGCATTTTGGGCGGAAATATGGCCTGCTGAAAGCATAAATTAAGTACATGCATTAGGCATGGAGCAAGAAAATGTGCAACGTGTTTGATTGGTTTTACCTGAATTCCATCTACGTCTTTGGCACTGCTATTTCTTAAATTCAGAATTATGCTTGCAATTTCTGTTTGACTTACTGGAGTCAGAAACACCGAGTTATCATTACGCGGAAAGTTTGCTAGGTCATTTGAGCAAATGGCGGTGTTACCTTGAACAAAATGTTGGTTGAATGCGTTCGCGAGGGTTTCTCCTGTTAACTCAGCATCATGTCTTTTTATCTTACACACTTTTTCAGTTCCTATCTTGTAATTTAGCATCGAGTTCAGTCTACGCCAAACTGCATCCATTTGTCCTGCTGCAGGCATAAATACATCGTCTAAATATTCACGTCTGGCTTTTTTTATATCTTTATCTAGATGATTACGGAAAGCTTTAAATTCTAGTAGTATTTTTTTGTCTTTGCTTTTGACAAATTGGTGGTACAAGTTATTCTTTTTTCTAATCCTCGCGGAAAGTTCTGCGTTAACCCATGGTTTTCGGATTTTTCTGCCGTTCTTCCTTGCTACTAAAGGAAAACTCTTCTCATAGATTGGTTTCAGTATTTTCATGAATGTGTCATAAGCAACGTTCGCGTCTTCGCTACCAAAAACTTGATCCCACGAAGTGCGTGAAACATTGCTATAAAACTTGGAAAGGTTGCAATGTGTCATATGTTGAACGAAATATGCATGTCGTGCTTTATTTTTGCTGAACTGACTTTTGGCGCACAAAAATATAGGCAAGTGATCCCTGAGATCTGACGTAAGTACACCCGCTTTGATTCTACATGCGTCAATATTAGTAAGGAACACATCAATTAATGAGGATGAACTTTCTGTCACTCTCGTCGGCATATCAATAGTGTTCCTAATACCATGCGTGTTCAACAAAACAGAAAAGTTGGTTTGCAAAGAAGCATTCGTCATATTTATGTTAATATCACCACCAAATATAATACTATAACGATTAATATCAACAAAGGAGAACAGCGTTTCTAAGTAGTCAAAGAAAGGCGCCATCTTTCTATGTGGAGGACGGTAACAAACTACCAACAAATTGTTGTGAACAAGAACAGATACAATTTCATAATCATCTGTAACGATAGAAAAAGTTTCAAGCAGTTCATATTCGTACATTTTGTTTATCAAAATGCAAATTCCGCCACCCCTTCCAGAGGAGCGATTTAAGTAACAAGATTTATACCCAGCAAGTTTATAAACATTGGTGCTGTCCGTTGACCATGTCTCAGTTAGCAATACACAATCTAGTGACTCATTTAGCTCATCAAGAAGTAAATCCAGACCTAATTTTTTTATATTTGATTGATCTTATGTTCAGATGAAAGCATTTAAATGACTGCAAAAACGGTTTCTCTATGTGTTTCTGGAAGTCGTGCGGCAAAACGTAGGACGCCATATTCATGGGTCATCCGCCTTTAGGCAAGCTTCTCCTGGTCGCAACGTTCGCTACCAATTCGGCATTCAGTCCATCAGCCTTTCGTACCAGAACTCGGCTATTGCTATGCCACACGTATTTGTATTTCTTAACTTTTGCCCAGTTCTTAGCCTCGAACAACAGTGCACGGGTTCTTTTCGTTAGGTTTTCTAGCAAGAAGATATTTCCGTCTGCTTCTTGCAGTTTCTTTCTGTTTTGCCACCACGCGTCCCTGTCAGCTTGCCTTGCGAAACGACAAATTATGCCTGGGATCTTATCTTTTTTTGCTGGCAGACGGTGAACTGCCACTACATCATTCTCTGAGAGTGCAGGAAGTTTAATTTGGGCAGTCAGTGCATTTATCTTATCCAACAGGTTTTCTTTATCAGTTTCTTGGATGCCATGAAATTCTAGGTTGAGGCGGCGGCTCCTCCATTCAAGGTCATCAATGTCATCTTTCAGTTGAGTGACATCATCATTCTGTGTTTCGACCTTTTCCACCCTCTTCCTTAGTTCTTTCACCTCGCGCTCGTTCCGCTCTGTGCGTGAAAGCAAATCATCGTACTGGTCGCTTAACAGCTGCAATGAGTCTTCGATACCGTCAATCGTTTCTTTAAGAGGCAGCAGTTGGTCAAGCTTATCACTAATTGCCATCATCCAGATCCTCAGATCCGCGCTATCATCACTGGCGAGTTTTGCAACCTGCGTAGCCGGCGTGCGTACTTTCGAGCGCCTACAAAAGATGCAGCGCCAGGCTTTACGGTATTCATCTCCCTCTGTTTTGAGCGTAGCATCGGTAATTCCGGCGCATTTCCCAGTGTGGTATCTGTGACCACACTCACTGCAGTCAATAGTGCCATCTGACGAGGTGCAATCTACAGAACACACAGAGCACTGCAAATGTGGGGGCATTGTCACAAAACGTCACACCTTGGCAGCAGCAGCAGCGATTGAAATGATCCTTAAAACATTGATATGTGGACCTGACTTCCACTAACCTGCAAGATCACAATGAAGATGTGGCTTGAGATGCTGCTCGCTCGTCGGTGCCGCTGCTGCCAATGCGATCGGCCAGTCCAGTCTCGCTGTATTTGTAGCCTTCCGTCGATGTCAGCGCTCAATAACTCAAATAACTCAAATAACTCAAAAAAGTTCTGCTCTTTGTTAACTCCCAACCATAGCGGGTCACATAATATCACTTTATTAGATCCCGACGGCTCTCACGTTCTAAAGGAGCTCCGTTCAGACGTAATGAACGAGTACTTCTCGTCGGTTTTCACACAGGAACCGGTTACAAATATTCCTTTAGCGCCCAGCTTAAATTTTCCTCAAATGGCGCCAATTGATCTCTCTGTTGATGGAATAAGTAAATTAATAGATAACTTAAAGGTTCAAGTGCCCCTGGGCCCGACAACATATCTGCCAAAATTCTTAAAGGTACCAAGCTAATATCCAGCCGTATCCTACAAATAATTTTCACGCAGTCTATTTCCAGTGGCCAAATCACGTCCGAGTGGAAGCTAAGCAGAGTTGCACCCACCTTTAAGGCAGAAACCGCTCCGATCCGTCCAATTATCGGCATATCTCGCTAACGTGCATTGTATGCAAGCTCATCGAACATATAATTTACTCTCACATTGCAACGCACCTAGATAATAATTCCTTTTTCTTCTCTAAACAACACGGATTTCGTTCTGGTTATTCATGTGAAACTCAGCTTTTCGAATTACGACTGAATTCCACTCAATCCTAGACTCGTCCCTTCAAACAGACATAATTTACCTCGATTTTTCTAAGGCTTTTGACCGCGTTCGCCACCAGCGCCTCATGACTAAACTTTTCTGCCTGTCTCTGGACCCGCTATTATTATCATGGATTTACTGCTTTTTAACTAATCGTTCGCAATACACCGTCATTGATAGTCATCCTTCCGCCGCTACAAATGTTACCTCTGGAGTCCCTCAGGGATCAGTTCTTGGCCCGCTTCTGTTTTTAATCTTTATTAATGACCTTCCCGTTGGAATTTCGTCATCCATTCGTCTGTTCGCAGATGATTGTGTTCTCTACCGTCATATTTGTTCTAATAGTGATCAGTCTCTGCTGCAGGATGACTTAAACTTAATCCAAAACTGGTGCTCTACCTGGCTCATGAAGTTGAATGTGGCTAAATGTAAGTTTATGCACGTGTCCCGGAAATGATCTAACTTGCCCTACTCATATTCGCTAAACTCGACCGTGCTATCGCAAGTTGAATCTTCCAGGTACCTTGGCATCGAAATAAGTAATCTGAACTGGTCAAAGCACATCAAGTCACTTGCTGCACGCGTTTCCAAATTACTAGGCTTCATTAGACGATCTCTCACATTTTCTCCGCCCACGGTTAGACTAATCGCATATGAAACATTTATCCGTACCAAACTTGAATATGCATCGACTATTTGGAACCCCCGTCAAGAATACCTAATCCAGGCGTTAGAAGCAGTCCAAAGCCGAGCTGCTCGTTTCATAACATCCAAATATGATTCTCGGCTGAGCGTTACTAATAACAAGTCTTCCATTGGTCTAACCCCCCTGTCATCACGGCGTAAGATAGCAAGACTTTGCCTATTTCAAAAACTTTACTATAATTTTCCTCAATTACGTGAGAGCCTTATTGTGCCCCCCCCCCCCCCCTGAGATCCCCGACGTTTGTTTAATTGCAACACTGTTCAGCGTGTTCATGGTAGCACTAAAGCTTTCAATAATTCATTTTTGCCAACTGTTATATCCGAGTGGAATGTGCTCCCTGACGTATAGTCAATGAAACCAACTCAGTAAAATTTAAACACTTATTGACTGCTTATTTCTCTCCTCAATTCCTGTAGAATGCCTTTTATTTACCTATTTATTGTATTGGTAATTTCAATGCATTTACTGTGTTTATTTGGGCTTGCATTTATATTTGTGTTCTATCTTTGTGACCCGTTATTACCATTTGTTCCCCCTCCCCTTATGTAATGCCCCATTGGGGCCTTTAAGAGAAAATAAATGATGATGATGATGATGATGATGATATGTGTATAAGGAATGTTGATAGGAAATGGGGAAAACGAAATAGAAAATTGACAAGCAAATATCTGGACAGCAGTAGTTGGGCAAATCACCATTTATCGGTTAAGAAAAAGGTTAAAGAAATAGAGAGAGCTTCTATGGAAAACAGGGATGCTGACGAAATCAGCACTGGGAACACACAGGATCTTTAAGCAGGAAATTGCGAAGGAAATATCTTTGATAATTTTACGAGAATCTCTTTGTTGTTTGAGGCCAGGACGGGAGTTTTGCGAACTAAGACATATAGAGTGAGGTACCACGAGATAGATATGTTGAGCGTTGCGTGCGGAGAGAAAGGGGAAACGGCTGAACACTTGATACTTTTCTGTAAAGGGCTTCACCCTACAGTGAAAATCAGCGGGGCTGATTTATCCAAGGCATTGGGGTTTAAGGACAGTGAAAGGAAAGTAGATTTTAAGCGGGTAGAAGTAACCAAGTAAAGGTTTTCTTATTGGTGGCTAAAATCAAGACAAGAGTAAAATTTCATAAGTCAAGGCTAGATGGCTTGAGCCACCGCCCGATTTAAAGAGTTCAGCCATATTCATCCATTCATGCATCCATCCCTCCAACCATCCATCCATTCATACGTTGTCACAAGTGACCTGTGCATTCTACTGTAGGTGAATGTAGAGAGATGGACGTCCATCTCGAACAGCATGCAAACAAAAAATTCTGTGTGAAGCTTGCAAAGACAGCCACACAGACGTATGAGCTCCTTCGTGACGCTTACGGCAACGCGACATTATCGCGGGCGCGAGTTTTTGAGTGGCACAAGAGGTTCGTTTCGGGGAGAACGTCGGTGGAAGACGACACAAGGCAGGGGCGCTCTTCAACCCCACGGAATGAAAAGAACGTGGCTCGGACCAGGGAAATCGTACAGCTGGACCGCACCATTAAAGCCCGCGTGCTATCAGATTCTCTCGACATTACTAAGACAACATGCCACCAAATCTTTCGTGAGTGCTTGGAGAAACGAAAGCTGAATGCCAGACTTGGGCCGCACTCCCTCACACAGTGCCAGAAGGACACGCAGACATCAGTGAGCGCTGATTTGCCTTCCAAGGCAGAGAACTATGCTGCATTCGTCGACAGCATCATTGCTGAAGGCGAAACATGGTGTGTTTAATACTATCCTCACACAAAGAGACAGAGCACCGAATTTCGGTCCACAAGCTCTCCGGCGTCGAGAAAGGTGCGGTGGCGGAAGACCAAAACAAAGATGGTGCCGATAGTTTTTTTTTTCAAGCCAGAGGTGTCATAAGTCACGAGTTCATCCCACAAGGGCGACAGTGAATCAGGAGTTTTATATCCGCGTGCTCCAACACAAGCGTGATGCACTTCGACGCCGTCGCTCTGACTTATGGGCATCTAGACAATGGATCCTTTTCCACGATAACGCAAGGCTGTACACTGCTCTCAGCGTGACAAAATTTCTCGCCGAGCCCAGCACTACTGTACTTCTCTCTCCGCCATACTCGCCTGACCTCTCCCCATGCGATTTTTCCTGTTTCCTCGTATGAAGAGGGCCCTAAAAGGTCGCTGGATGGGGAGCGTGGAAGCTATTCTAGACACCACGACAAAGGAGCTGACAGCCCTGTCAAAAGAAGCGTTTTCCAACAGTTTCCAAGACCTCCAGAAGCGTTTCCAGCTGTGTATATGCTGCAAGGGAGACTGCGCAGATGATTTCAATGTTAAACGCAATTTTTTAATGAACTCAGTCTCGGAACTCTACGGAAAAAGGTGTAGAATGTTCAGTGTGATGGCCGTCAGTGCATCATAAAAATCACCTTTCACAGTCGCAACTGTTTGCCTGATATTCTTTCATTGTCCTCACATTCTGTCTCATTTAGCAATTATAATCTGCATGGTACAGCAAAGTAATTTCAGCAAAGGCCAATCTTTGATACTCCCTATTCTGCAAATTATAACTAATGTCTTTTTTCCACAACAAACACTTATTAAGAACAACACAAATGAAGGGCTCCTACTTACAGCTGTCAAGTTTTTCGTGATGTCAACAATGGAGTCTGTCAAATTGCTTATCTCTTCTTGGCTGGCATCAGGGATCATGAGTTTAATTGCATCTTGAATGACGCGTTTATCATCTTTAAGTCTGCGGACACTGTATTTGTATGAATTGTCTTCATAAATCTGGAATATTCAATGTCATCTCGTAAGTGTTTTGCAATCGTATATAAAAAAGAATGTTAGAAATCAAAGCTATTAAATCAAGAATTGTAGCGTTTTCAATGTATTTATTATCATCATGATCAGCTAAGGTTAGACCAAAACGTGGGAAAAGGTTTCTTCTAATGATGTTCAATTCACTTTGTAGTGTTAGTTTACTTAGAAAGCTAGTGAGCTAACATCGTTACGCAAGTTTCAGTCGGCAAGGCAGCCAATGTGATATCCACTTTTCTCTAGTGCACTTAAAGCAGCCCATTCACTTGTAACGCTCTAATGATGTAGATAACTACCTCAGTTGCTTTGGAATATTCAGTAGATAAAAACTGAGTTTATTCCTGTATACCACCTGCAATTTTCTATGCACTTTTATAGTAGGAGTAACATAGAAATTCAGTAACTTACTATTAATATTTTCTTCTTCGAACGTGTTCTGATGGCAACGTCAAATAGTGGAAAAGGGCCAAGATGACTGAGCAGTTCCTTGATGTTTGAGCAGTTTGCATCTTCGGTCGAGTTCGGAAGAAGGGGCCATTGGGGAAATCCAGCATTTTCGAGCACTTGGGAGAATCCATCACGTTGGTTGGTCTCGTTTGGGAATGCTAAAAAGGAGCATAAATTAATAAATCAGCAATCAGTTTGTAGGAATAGGGCCACGATTTCTTATTCAGACAACATTCTGCTGGTACCTTATATTTTCGAGGATCCCATAACCAAGCATAACGTAATTGTTCATGATTGGCTCTTTTATGTCATCAGCGCACAAAAGTTTCTGCCATTAAGCACTACTGTTATGATTACAGCATAACTTAAGCAAGAAAAACAATTTCTCATAGATTACCACTGCCTCATCGCTCAGCCGCACTACGTTCACTGACCCAAGATGATGGTTATTTAAACATGCATATCTACCGTGATCACATACCGATGCAACTTTGGAAGAAGGCTCCGGCTTTGTGAATTAGAGTTTGGTTGGGGGTCACAATCGTCATATTTTCCATGATACCTGCATGGAAACAGTTCCAGTCGAGTTTTTTTAAACGGATAACCGCATTCCTTTGGAGGTTTGTTTCTTCTTTATTGTGGCATTTTTACATACAAGGTATAGCGTCCCGAAGGTGAATGTAGGAATGTAGGTAATGAGCAACACTAAGGTTAAAGGCGAATAGTTAGTTAATTTGAAATTAGGACAATTTCAAATCATGTTACTACTTTGCAGAAATGATATGTATAACTCTCTCTGACTCTATTTAAAAAACTTGCCGCAAGATAATAACGACGAAGACATTCAAAAAGCACACAATAGAACAGTTAGAAGCCAACTAGATATTTATTACATGTAGATACGAAAGGAGAGAAACAGTATCAGTATTCCGTCCCTGCATTTATATTGGAAAGAAATCTAGCATTTGGATTCTTGTTTGCGCTCTGTACACTTGCGTTAGTCACTCATGCTGCCTTTTAAAATTTACGGCCTCATATTTCATTGATTTTTTAGTTCTTTTTTCTAAAGTAAAGAACCAATTGATGTCCGGTTGTTCGCATGCATGCTTCTTCCATGTATTCGTCCTTTTACGCTCATACCACGTGTGTGATGAATTAACAGCTCAGACTACTTTCCGCAGAAAAAGCACAGTTAGAGCACAAAAAATTGAATTTCAGAATAGTATGACATTTTCCACCAGTTCATTAAAACTTGTGGCGGCAATGCGAAAGAAGACCTCCTTTGCACTGCTTGCATATGAATGGCCATGTAGGCTAACCTCAATCTCCCACGTGAGCGAACCGTCTTACCGTCACTGCAGTCAACAGGAAAGATGCCCGGTTTTTGCAATTCCCGTATTTTTTCTCGCGTTCCTGCGTTCGTTATAAAGGAGTCGCTTTAAGAAAACCTTCGCTTTGCCATTTTACCGCTCTAAATAATTTATTCAGGACAATTCTGGTACTAAGTCGTTCTTTCAATTTCACAAATAACACATGGGTGAGTTTGTATTTCTTATCTAATAGATCGGAATGCGGCCGCCGTGGACGGATTTTTGCTCAGCAACGAAGGCAACTGCAGGTCAATAAGAAGTACTGGGTTTATTACAGTCTTATACGCATACTGGAGAAACGATCGCTGTTTAGCGCAGCACCTTTGTGTCAAGAAAAAGGGTATGCACCTCCATGCAGGCTATGATAGCTAGCACTGCATTTGTTGATGATCCAAAATCTCATCTCCAAGGCACAGACATGAAATTCAGTGCCACCAGCTGTGATCTTGCTGAAGAGAAAAACATTGATCTAACACTAAATACGCCGCACAGCGACTATAGTCCTGTATAGCGAAAGTATTAGAATCCCGATTATGAAGAGTTTCAGTTAGGGGGACCCGACGTCGTCGTACTATTCACAGTGTGTTTAAAGGAGGTATTGAGAGATCTGCATCGAAAGAGTTGGATTTGAGAGCTAACAGAGGATGCATTAGTCATTTCTTGTTACGTAACTCACGGACAACTGCAAGCCAGAATCAACGTCTTTTACAGGCAAGGCAGAACTGTGGGTTTAAATATATTATTCAGCATAGCTTTGTAATGTATACTCGTTAAGATGAAAAGCCGGAATCAGGCTGTTTTACCACTTTATTTTTGGTGAGAGATGCTCTAACACTGATCGGGATTGTTCAAGGCTGTTGTAGGCTATTACCACGGCTTATCTCGATAGGTCTCCGTCAACTACAAACAGAGTGGTGCCGAGAAAGCCCGTGAAAGTTTTTTTGACGAACGTAGAGCGCGTTCTCTATTGTTCAGTTGCTTGTGGTCGGCGGTCAGCAAAACAAAGAACTTCTGCTGGACTGTTGTCATTAGTGTTGTATATGTGGTTTCGGTTCCGGTTTGGGGATCACCTGCCGCCAGAGGCACCAGTGTCGCTATGTGTATATATATGACTGTATGTGGCAATAAACGGGGATGTTTGATTGCTAGCAGTTCGTGTACTTGGGCGGCACCCGTCGCTACAACATTGGCGACGAGGTTGGGATCCGAACCCACGCGGGCACAGCTACAACAATTAGTACGATACATCTGCTGGAGGTGCTGCATCGTCAACCTATCATGCTTAAGAAGATGAAGTCTGACCCTCAGTGCTCGTCTCTCACCTTCTCTCACGTGGATGAACGATTGGATCAGTTTGATCGGATAACAGCGATCAACAGGTGTGATGATCATACCAAACTTCGGTAAGGCTGCTTTGCTTGGCATGGCGCAGCATGACGATTGTTCGAAAATAATGAAAATTATCAAAATAAAAATAAGAATAAAAGAAAGAATTCTTGAAGACGTTTGATGACATCCTCCCTAATGGAAGGCCCGAATAGATGCTCCAGACGCGAATTGAAATCTCCAATCAATGCCTTCCTGCATACATTGAGGACATGAAACGCCTTTTACGGCCAGCCAACCTTGAGAGGACTGAAGGAGAGGAGAACATCTTTTTGATACGCGGCGTAAAGAATCAGCGGCTAACAGGCCTTATACGGAATGCTCCGGAAATCGCTCTTGAATTAGTGCATCACGCTTCTGCCATCGAGAACACTATCGACGCACGGATCAGCCAGTAAGTTCTACCAGCTGGCCACTCAACCGAAACATGTGAGACTGTGTGAGACTGGTATCAGCTGCGTCGCGTGCTATGGTCATCTTCTCATCAGCCTAAAGAAGCAAACTTTACAAACATCGTCCGTCAAGAAGCCATAACTTAAGGCAGTGCCGCGCCAATCCTATGCCCCGTCCAGACCTCCCAAACTGTACTCGACGCGAGCCAGGTGTTCTAAACGGCGCCCCTTAGCAGTCACCCGCTCATCCCAACGGCGCCGCTCCAGCCTCCGAAATTGCGAGTCTTGGCGTATCCGTAACAACCTCCCGCTCGGCTTTCATTGTAGTGAGGCCGGCCATAGACTTCGATATTGTATATTCAAGCGCATGGGCTTCCGCGGCTTCTCCTACGACGCAACGCGGACGCGACCCGTAACAGACCAAGGAGGTCGAATAATACTTGCGCCACGCGCCGCACTCGCGAACCATCAGTCGAGGTTACCGTCATCCTCCAGCTTCATTTCGCCAAGCCGCAGTTATGTGATGGCTACTCGAGGAAGATCCACCAGCCCCCGTAGGGGAACCTAAAAAGAGCAACGTTTCGAGATAAGGTTACCTTATGGCAAAACACTGAACATCCTCCAATGATAAATAAGTGCTGCCTCGCTGCATCCATAACAAGCATCACTCAATCTAAGTGACGCAATATTGCGATCATCACGCTTCCGAACTAAATGACAGCGACTAGCCGCAGTCGCAGTATCCGACGAGGCGGTGACCCGACTCCATGAACAACCTATATTCCAAGGACACGAAGCGCACACTTCGAAATCACTGTAGATGGCCACACGGTTAGCGCCTTCATTGGCAGAGGTAGACTACTCAATCATCAATGAACAGTTCTCGACTCAGCTGAAGAACGCTGTGACCTCATGGGGCGCCCCATAAATCAGTATCGCGGGGGGCGGCCACATTGTTGCGCCAGCGCGATGAAGAACAGTAAAGCTCATGGTAAGCAGAAATACTTATCCTGCTAGAATCTTACTACTGCCGCAGTGTTCCGCGGACGTAATATTGGGCATGAGCATCCTAACTGAACACCAAGCCCTCATTTATCTTTATTCAAGTTCACCACGCTTTCGAAGGACGAAGCGATAAGTTCGAAGAAAGCACAAGATAGTCATGTTTCCCTGAATACCCTAAGAACAAAGTGAGAATCCGATTTATTTCAAATGTCACTGTCCCGTAGGACTTACCAAATATCAAGAAATTATTATTTAGAGCGCTAAATATGCCACACTGCATAAAACGTGATGCCATTAATGAAAGTTATGACGTTAATAGGTTAGAAAAAGGCGTGGAGTCCAGTAAGGTGTAAAAAGTTACATAATCCTCGGGCATAAATGTTATTCGTTATCCACAAGTTGAAATCGGAGTCATTGTTTGAGGACAAGGCTGCCTCTTGCAGAACGCGAGCGTGCACCAGCGAAGTTCCTGGGCAAGTCCACAATAGGTGGCGAACAGTGGTGTCAGAAACGGGTGTGTCGCAGTGAGGGCATTTTTCTGGCGCAGGAATCTTCTCACTTTGCCACTGGTGGCGAACTGCAGGCGTAATGGACACTCTGACATGCAGCCGCCTCAGAGAGACCTCCTCTATCCGTGAAAGGTTGGGAGGAAGGGGGTGGGTACACGGGGGAATAAGAGCACGTGTACGCCGCCTGAGGGAGGCTGAAGATGTTAAATGTGTCAGAAGTGGATCTGGTGGCAAAGAGGCAAGAGGTGTTTGCGGTACGTCCTCTAAACGAGATGACATGTCAGATGCGATGCTATCGACATCTGTGCGTGCTTGAAGCCAGTGTATGAGTATAGGGACCGGGTAAGATTTGCAGGCAGCATGTATGTCCTGGGAAACTTGAGAGCTTCTTGGGAGCTTGAGAGCTTCTTGGGAATGAGTGAATTGGTGTACCTGGTTATAAGGAGGGTCGTCAGGTAAAGCTGCTATGGCATTTAAAATCGCTTGGAGCTCCAAGAGAAGAGGTGATGAATTTTCAGTACAGTAGGTCTGGCGGCTATAGAGTTGAGGGTGTGTCGGGCTTATAAAAGCAGCTGATCGCCCCGTTGAGGTTATGGCGACATCTGTGTAAAGGATGCATTCATCATGTTGGGTAGAAAAAGTTGATGGTAATGACGGAGAGGAGAACTCCGAATTCTTATGACAAGTTGGCTTGTTTGATGTAATGTGACAGTAGTCCCATGGAGGTGGTTGAGGCTCGAACATTGGACGAAGAGAAACTTTTCGTGCTCTGTTGGTTTGTCGCTGGGTAATTAAATCTTCCAGTGTGTTGAGCTGCGCATACTCCTGCAGCAGACAAATAGTAGTTGCTCGAGGTAGGCGAGTAATGACTCGCATGACTTCGTGGTTGAGAGCTTCGAGTGTAGACCACTGTCATTTCGTAAGTTGGTGAAACTGAGCCTGGTATAGGAGCCGAGGTCGAAAGACAGCACGAACAAGTCGGCGAGCTGTATCGCAGCGGGCACCTTCAGAGCGATTGGCTATTCTGTGGATGAGGCCAAGTATGTTTATAGCACTCTTGCGCATAGCTTAATACCAAGCCGTGCCATTGCCTGAAGAATGAACATGCAGGCCCAATACATTGGTATGTTCCACTGCAGGAAGAGGTGCGTTGTCAATAGTGAGCACGAACGGAGTGGCTTTGAAAATACGACGGCCAGCTTTATTGCCCACATGAACGCCAGAAGGCCAGTGTTGGCAAGAAAGTTGTGTAGAAGATTGAGGGCATTTTGCAGAGTCTTGCTGCACCTCAGCTGAGCGATTTGTGGACCAGAGAGTGATATAGTCTGCATATGCCAGAACTTGAACATTAGGAAGGGTGGAAAGACTGTGCATCAGAGGAATTAATTCGATGTTAAATAGAGCTGGGGCTAAAACTGAGGCCTGCGGCACTGCGCAATTAGAAATGAAGTGGCCTGTAGGTTTACCATTAACACGGATAGCATATGTACTTTGTGAGAGAAAAGCATGAATTTCTCGACGTTTCTGCAAGGGCATGCCAAGTGACGACAGTGTTAAGAATGGCTTCGTGAAAAATGTTGTCGTAGGCCATCGTGATATCTGTTGCCAGGACTGTGCGAACGAGACGGCTGTAAGGTGAACGACGTATCACGTTGTTTGCAAAGTGGTCAAAACCATCTTCAGCTCCGTATCCTGGTCGGAAACCAATTTCGGAAAACGAATATTTCTGATGATGGTCGAGCCACCAGGAGAGTCGAGTGGCAAGCAGTTTTTCATACAACTTGCAAATAGTTGGGGTAAGAGAAATCGGCCGTAGGGCTCCAACAGTTGTGGGTGATTTTCCAGGCTTTGGTATTGGAACTACCACTGAATGTTTCCAATCTGGTGGCATCTCACTGGTTGTCCAGATTTCGTTAAAAATTCTGAGAAGTGAAGTCAATGCTTCACCGTCCATATTCTGAATAGGGCATAAGGTACACCGTCATGACCAGGTGCAGTGTTAGGGCGGATGTAACCAATTGCTGCTATAAGCTCAGCCATAGTGAACGCGCATGTTATCCTCTGGCTCATGTTCGCAACTGACCGGAACAGGTGCAGGTGAACAGTCATAATTCGGAAAAAAACTGAAGTGCAGCTTGCGAAGCAAATTCATCTGGAGAAAGGAAGGGCAAGACGAATACTCTCGGCATAGTCTGACGGATGGCTTGCGTTCCATGGAATGAAATACACGCCACAAGTGGCGATTGCCGACAGGAGTACTGAGTTGAGAACAGCACTCTGTCCCGTGCTTGTGCCGAAGGCTTTAGAATACCGACGGGCTTTAGCGGTGACTCTATGAAGTTCCGTTCGTGCATTCTGGTCTGAAGGATGCTGATTGATGTACACGCACAGCTGTTTGCGCCTTGCCCAGAGGTTAAGGAGGTGAAAGTCAGGATTTGGTTGGTCTTCGTTGACTGTGGAAGAAACTGTGTTCTGACTTACGACAAGCATAAATGTAAGCATAATCTGTGTATATGCGAGTCAAAAAAGAAAAATCCCCATGAACTCTCTTATACAATTAATGGGACACAACTTTCCTCAGTATCAGAATACAAATATCTCGGCGTTTTCATACCCTCCAACCTAAGCTGGAGACGACATGTCGACTATGTAACAGGAAAGGCGTGTCGCGTTCTTGGTTTTTTAAGGCGTAACATCAAGCAATTCCCTTTAGAAACAAAAGAGTTACTTTTTATGACAAACGTTCGCTCGGTTCTCGAATATGCCTGCACAGTATGGGACCCTTGGCATAAAACGGATATAGATAACTTGAGAGGGTACAAAACTTGGGTATCCGATATGTCTTTAACAACTATACCAGGAGCTTAAGCGTTTCACGTGCAAAAAACTCGCTGGGATGGAAGACGCTTGAAAAACGTAGATATTGTTTGAGGTTAAAACTTTTTCATAGTATTTACTATTCCAATACTGGCATAAACCGTGACCTGTACATCCACTCACCAAACTATATTTCGCTACGTCGTGACCATCGATTAAAAGTTAAGGAAATTAACTGTAAATCAGAGATGTACAAATGCTTTTTTCTCTAGGTTTATATGAGATTGGAACCGGCTCTCTGAAGAGGTGGTATTAATTACGTCAGGTGATTTATTCTCTTCATCTCTGTGAATGCTGTTTTTAGGCTGTATTACTGTTGCATCATGGTTGCATTGTATGTGCTGCACTTTGTTACCTTTCTTTTCGTTTGTATGATGTGTTATTCCCCCCCACTGTAATGCCACTTGTGGCGCTGTGGGTATTATAATAAACAAAGTGCTGAAGCAGGCGTTATTGAGGCGAGGCGACCATCCATGCGAAGACTGTCCCAAGAAGTTACATGGACCTTCCGGCAAATTTTACGCAATGTACTTGAAGCAAAGTCAATAAGGATGGGGAGTGATCACTGCCCCAGGTGTATGCGTCACAAGACCAGTGAGAATTGCCGGGACCCAGCCACCATGTAAGGTCCGGAGTTGATGGAGGAGCACGCGAGCGGGTATAATTAGAGGTGTTGTTCAGAAGTGTAAACGACTGGTCAAAAAACGTGTCGTAAATCTGATCTCCACGTTTAGAGTTATGGATGTAACCCCAGGTTGTATGTGGCCCATTAAAATCTCCTCCAACTAGTATGGGTACACCTGGGTAAGAGGAGCGCAGATGTGTTAAAGGGCATTTAGAGGAGAAGTCAGAGGACATCATCCTAGGTAATAGTTTTCTGCTAGACCACGGTATTGGCGCCACATGAGGCATCGTTCGGTGCGGAAAGTAAGGGCTAGGTGCTGATTACCATCTTCCGAAGAGATAATTGAGCGCTAATTAAATGCACTGTAAAATAGGCCTGCGCCTACAGAGCCTTTAGAGGTTGGCATTCAAGGAAGAAGACATTGACGACCGGTGGAATGCTCGAACAGCCATGTGTGCGCTTGAAAGCAATACTGATCGCAGCGCGTTCTGCCAAAAGACTGCAACGCAGCGCCCCGTACGACAATCTGTCCCTCAAGTGGAGGAGGTGCAGGGTGTTGATTCCCGTACATCTGACACGATGCCCCAAAAATTTGCTCAATGATAGAGGTCGCGCTTTCCTCACCGACATTGTAAAGGCTGCACTTCAGAATTACAACGTCCTTTACCGCACCACCTTCGTGCACCATCCGCAGACAAATGGCATGGTTGAGCGCTTTAATCGCATCCTCGGCGATATTATGGCCGCGTATGTTTCTTCCGGTCACTGTAACTGGCACCACGGTCTATCATTTCTCACATGTGCTAAAATTGCTACTCTAGTCACCAGTGAATTCTCTCCATACTTTCTCCTGTTAGGCCTTGAGCGTTCTTTTACATCGGATACAGTTCTGTTATACCCGCCTGATGCTTCGAATATAAAACTATTTCTCAAGGCGCAACATATTCATGAAAACTACCGCCAGTTCACCCGCTCCTTCAATTCTCACGCCAAGCGTCGGCAGAAAAACAGCCGTGATTAGTCTGCTCTTTCTTCCAGCATACCTTTTAGACTCTTTTGTCTTTCCGTTCCGGCTTTTCCTCCAAACCTCACAGCAAGTTAATGGCCTCTTTCGTATTTTGAAACAAATATCACTGATGAATTACCTTGTCAAAAATCCTTACGCCTCGCACTGATAACCTTCCCTGAGGCCGCGAAATTGACTAAACGGACCGCCTCAAAGCATGCTTCGATCCCGCTATCATCACATACCTATAGTTTGCCAGGATAGCGCCTTTTCGCTCGGAGGTAGTTGTAAAACAGACCTGCGGCTCTAGAACCTCCGGCTGGCGCTCAGGAAAGACCGGATGAACCGCACAATACTCGCGTGTGTTCTTCGGGGCACTGCTGCTCGTCGGCCGTTCTGTCAAAAGATTACGACGCATCGCCCCGTCAGATGGCCTTTGCTTCAAAACAACTATCTCGTTCCTGTATAAAATTCCCAACGTGAGCAATACGTTCCTTGTCAGGCCCGTCATCAGCAACCAGAGTAGCCAAATCATCAGTGTTGCCTCAGTCTTGTATATTGACCGACCCAGCGTTACCCAGGCTCAGGGAGGAGATCGATTGAAGAGCCTCTTAGAGCGTTATAGATGCTCCTTTCTGTCGTCGTCTAAGCTCCGGCAGTCATCAGTCACGAAGCATCGGAAGTGAACCAAAAGCCCTGCAAGTCAAAGTTCCTACCAAGCGTCAGTTCTAGAGCTCGAAGCTATTAGGAATGAAGTAAAATAAATGCAGCGGGACGTTCTCATTCATCTGTTAATGACCCCATGGGCGTCACCTGGTATTCTGGTGGAGAATAAAAATGCTACCTTTCTATTCATTGTGGATTACCGCCGCCTGAACAGTAACTAAGAACGATGTTAACGTCCTCCACACGCATCGACGACAACCTGACCAACTCTGCAGCGAGAAGTAATTATCATCGATGGATCGCAAGAGTGTCTACTGAGAGATCGATGTCGACGAAAGAGATCGAGAGATCTCCTACATCGCACCAGACGGTTCTTTGAGTTCAAGATGATGCCATTTGAACTTTTCTATCAGCCTGCAGCTTCTCAGCGGGTCGTGGACAAGGTGTTAGCAGTATTAAACTGACAAACCTGCCCGACAAACCACAAATTGCCCTTCGCATGAAGCTTCGCCGACCACTTCAATGGAGTAAGAGAGTACTCAGCTTAATGAAATATTCTGGACGTGCCGTCAACGCAAAAAACGCTACCTCCTCTGCAAGGAGCCACTGTTTCTCGGCTACGTTGTTAGGAATGATGCAGTGCTCCAAATTTCGCAGAAAACACCCGCTATCCAGCCATTCTTGTACCTAGATGACAAGAAAGCCGTCCGAAGGTTTTCGGGACTGCGTCTGTTTCCGACGGTTTCGTGAAAAACTTTTCAGGCGCTTCCGAACTTCGAAACATCAGACAAAAGCAGACGTTCTGTCCATATGAGAACCAACGGAGTTTGAAGCCTTCAAGCATCTGCAACGATGCTTGCAAGCACTGCCACTCTTCGTACACTTCGACGATAAAGCCGAAAGCGAGGTCTACACAGATGCATGTAGCTTGGGCTTGGGAGCTGTGCTCCGCAAAAAGATGAACAAAACCAAGTGCGCCATCACAAATGCGAGCCGGTCCCTGTCAGAAGCACGTGCTAATTATTCAATTACAAAAGAAACGTGTCTCACAATTGCGTTGTTCGTTATAAAATTCTTCCCGTACGTCTATGGAAGGACAGTGAAGGTAATCGGCGACAATAACGAGGTTTGCTGGCTTTCTAACCTGAAAGACCCCTCAGGTCACCTTATCCCCAGTAGCTTTGTGACTTAGAGAGCTTGAGGAAAGAGTCGTTTACAAGCCTTCAAGCAAGCAATCAGACGGCAACTGCCTATCACAAGCACCTGTCAGTGCAGCCCACTGAGAGACGATAATACGCGTTCCTTGAACTTATCAGCAATAGCACTTTGGCGCAGAACCTGCGCTCGGACCCCAAACACTAAAGCCTAATCACCTACCTAGAAGGCAAGGCGTCTTCACTCCCAGCCTCGTTCAACCGCGGATTATACTCATTAAGCGTACAGAACGATGTCTTGTGAAGAAATGCACACCGAACAAGAGCGCTTACATTCTACTTGTACCTGCAAGCCTTCGGGAAGAACTTCTATAGGGTCCACACAATCAGCCGACAGCTTGACACCTCGGCATTTCTACCACCCTCCACCGAATTCAAGACAAATATTATTGGCCCCGTTCATTTAATGATGTCGCACATTATGTGAAAACCTGCCGAGCTTGCCAGTACCAAAATACGCCACCGACGCAAGCAGCACGGGCACTGAACCTTTTTACACCACAGCCATGGGCTTACCAGAGATTGAAATGGACTTCTTTGGCTCTTTCCTGATGTTGTTATTTAGAAACAAGTAGATCACCGTGGCGACAAACTACAAGACCCGCTGAACCATAGTAACAGGCCTGCCTAAAGGCGCATCGGGGGAAGTCAGAAACCTTTTGAGGTGAATAATCTGCTGCGATACGAGGCCCCCGAAGTGCTCATCACAGGCGGAACATCACTCACGGTGAAGCACACCTAAGCCATCCGGCGCTTTAGGCACAAGAGAAACTGCCGGACAGCCATATATCTTTCGCAGACATGCGGCCTCATGAAGAGCAAGAATAAGAGCACGACAGAGATGCTTGCCATGTAAGTCGACGCCGAACACAGGACCTTGGACGTCAGTCTACCTTACTTCGTTTTCCCCTTCGTTTGCTTTTAGTTTCCACATCCGAAATGACGTCTTTAGGTTTCGTTTTATGGTTTTGTGGGGGTTTAACGTCCCAAAGTGACTCAGGCTATGAGGGACGCCGTAGTGAAGGTCTCCGGCAATTTCGACCACCTGGGGTTCTTTAACGTGCACTGACATCGCAAAGTTGCCCCGCCGCGGTGGCTCAGTGGTTAGGGCGCTCGACTACTGATCCGGAGTTCCCGGGTTCGAACCCGACCGCAGCGGCTGCGTTTTTATGGAGGAAAAACGCTAAGGCGCTCGTGTGCTGTGCGATGTCAGTGCACGTTAACGATCGCCAGGTGGTCAAAATAATTCCGGAGCCCTCCACTACGGCGCCCCTTTCTTCCTTTCTTCTTTCACTCCTTCCTTTATCCCATCCCTTACGGCGCGGTTCAGGTGTCCAACGATATATATGAGACAGATACTGTGCCATTTCATTTCCCCAAAAAACCAATTTAAAAAAAATTTAAAAAATCGCACAGTGCACGGGCCTATAGAATTTCGCCTCCATCGAAATTCGACCGCCGCGGTCTAGATCGAACCCGCGTCTTTTGGGCCAGCAGCCGAGCGCCGTAACCACTCAGCCACCGCGGCGGCTAAATGACGTCTCTAGACTCGTTCGCGGCATAGAGGCAACGAACACTCTCGACGACATGCTGACGAACATGAGTGACGAGGACAACCTCGACGTCGCCGCCTGTCATCAGCGTGCATAAAAAGCCATACAGCTGTCATAGCTCAGTACAGAACACCAGGAGCGTACCGACGCTGGTTGCTACAATATACGCTGACGCCACATGAAATACAAGCCGGGTGACCGTGCGAGAACATGGACGCCCATTCGCCACTGCGGAATAAGAGAAAAACGTTTGCTCGGCTGCTTCGGCCCATGCCAGATTTTTCGTTAAATAGAAGAGGATGAATACGTTCGTTTCCGACAGAGTTAGAGCATGCCAACAGCGTCGGGCACAACAAGAAGTTCTACATGTGCGCTTAAACCCTTAGTCTCATTTCTAATGAACACTTTCTGTGTTTTCGGGTGCTAGTTTTATGCACACTCAGTGGTCATTATATCGACCTCCTTACTATTCCTTGTTTAGCATCAGCTTGATTCTTCTTAAAAAGGGGTGGGGGGGAGGGTAATGCTGAACAGCTTAACTTTGCATTGCTTATTGGTTCATACAAAAGTCGCTGGTACGTGGATTTCTCACAATGTTTATAGGGACAAAGGCTACCAAATTTATCGGGAAAGTTAGTGCCGCGCGCAATTCTTTCTACGTTGTTCGAGATCGCTGTACTAGTTTACCGTGCATTATATTGAAAGTTCTTCGTCAATTTAAACTTAGCGAGGCCAAGAACGGCGGTAATTTTCTTCTCGATGACCACCGAACACGTTTGTTGCCAACGCCGCTGCCGAACTGTTCAAGAAGTGTTTGTTCAGTTGTTCAGGTCCGCGTAAAAGAGCGTTTCTTTTGAGAAGCCGTTTACTTTCTTCCTCACTGCCGGATTGCGGCCACCTAAAGTGAGATTATGCAGGACACAAAAACAAAGTTCAGTACTCTCAGAAGAAACAGTTGTTCAGTTGTTATAGGGAGCGCTGCGTTGGTAGTGGTGAATTATTGCATCTACTTCATGCCGGTAGGGGCCGGAGACCGAGAACATGAAATAAAATAATACAACAATAAGAACGTGCTCTACTACACTTACCAGGCCCTCTTATATAATAAAAGGTTGTTTACCGCCTCGCCGAAGAGAATAGTATATATCAGCACAACCTTACTAGTAATCACCAATGAGCAGAAACCTGAAAGCTAACCAAAACAGCTGAGCTTATATTGAGGACTAGAGAGTGAGCTATGGAAATAACAGGTGCAAATTTAAGAGGAAGGAAGGTGGCAGAGTGGGTCAGGGAACAAAAGCAAGCTAATCACATCGAAGCTGAAATCAAGAAATAATGGCTATTAAGAGGGTGTGTAATGCGAAGGCAAGATAATCGATGGTGCTTAAGGGTCATAGACTGGATTCCAAGAGAAGGCTAGCGTACCAGGTGGCAACAGAAAATCAGATGTGCGGATTAAAATACGAGGTTTGCACCGACCCATTCAGTTGTCAAACTTGCACCAAAGCGGGTAAACAAGAGACATGTCACGTTAAGCGGCCGAGAGCCAGCAGCGACGTAGCCCTGGACGAGCGCTTCTACAATACTTATTCCTTTCCTTCTTGATAGGCGCGTTCGTCTTCCCGAGCGCTGGCGTCATTAGCCCTCTCCTCTGAAAGCATCGACCTGATGCTGACACGAAAACAGGGCTTCTCGAGAAGAGTTATGGTGTCCTTGCGCAGTAGGGATTCAGGAGAACCATGTGGACCGCGTCAGGCCGGTGGTGGCGTCGAGATTGTTCAGTCTCATGAGTGACGACTTCATGATTCATGGCTACGAGGCGTCGCAAAATACGGTAAGGACCGAAATAGTGGTGCAAGAGCTTTTCATTCAGTCCGAGTAGTCGGATCGGAGACCAAACCCAGACAAGGTCACCTGGGTGGCATTCCACATGCCGCCTCCGTAGGTTGTAGCGTTCCGCGTCCTGGCCCTGTTGTTACTGAATTCAAACCCGTGCGAGTTGGCGGGCAGCTTTGGTGCGTTGTACTCAGTTTGTAGCGTCGCCATTCGGATGATCGTCGACATGAGGCAGCATGGCATTGAGTGTTGTCGTCGCCTGACGTCCATAAACTATGCCAAACGATGTCATGTTTGTTGTTTCCTGTAAGGCTGTACTGTATGCGAACGTGACGTTGGGTAGGACGTCATCCCAGATTTTATGTTCCACGACCACGTACATTTAAAGCATGTGTGCAAGCGTCTTGTTGAGCCGTTCCATAAATCCGATAGTTTGGGGATGATAAGAAGTCGTCCTACGGTGACTGGCGTGAGTGAAAATTAGAATATTGTGCAGGATCTCGGAGCAAAAGGCAGCCCCTCTGTCCGTAATCAAAACTTGTGAAGCACCATGACCTAAGACGATTTGATGAACAACGAACTGGGCTACTTCGATGGCGGTGCTACTTTGAAGAGATGCTGTCTCCGCATAACGTGTGAGATAATCAGTGGCTACTATTATCCACCTTTCTCCGGAGCCTGGTGTAGGAAAGGGTCCGAGCAAGTCTATGCCGACTTGTTGAAATGCTTGCGAAGGCGGCTCAATGGGCTTCAGGAATCCGGTTGGCTTCACTGGCGAAAGTTTGCGGCGCTCGCAATCCTAGCATGTGAGGACGTAATGCGCAACTTCAGGGCCCAGGCGAGGCCTGTAGTACTTGCCTTGAATTCTCGCTTGTGTTCTAGCAACACCAAGATGGCCGGAAGCTGGTTCGTCATGGCAGGCGTGAAGAATTTCGCCCCGTAGGTTCACAGGGACGACCAGAAAGCATTGCCTCCTGTTGGCAGCGAAAATCTTCTTGAAGACAACACCGTTCCGTATGCAGAAATAGGGCAAAGCGTGCCTAAAGGCTTTTGGAACTCTTCTGCTGGCACCTTCAAGATAACGAATGACGTCGCAGAGATCGGTGTCACCGCTTTGATGCTCGGAAAAAACGTTGGTATATATTGCATTCAAGAAGACTTCATCGTCGTCAGCAGCTTCGTCCGGAGCTGCTTGCATAGGAGCACGAAATAAGCAGTCGGCTTCTGCGTGTGTGTGACAGGATTTGTAAATCACGGTTACGTCAAACTCACGGAGTCGAAGGCTGAACCTTGCGAGGCGTCCGGACGGATCCTTGAGGTTGGTCAGCCAGCATAGTGCGTGTTGATTGGTCACTACTTTGAAAGAGCGGCCATAAAAGTATGGTCTGAACTTTGAAACTGCCCACACGATGGCGAGGAATTCTTTTTCAGAGGCAGAGTAGTTGGCTGCTGTCTTAGATAGTGCGCTGTTCGCATAGGCAATGACACGTGGTTGGTCCCGCCGAAATTGAACTAGGACAGAGCTCAAACCAACGTTGCTTGCATCGGTGTGGACCCTTCTGTCTGCAAAGTCATCAAAGTGCGCCAGCACAGGGGTGATTGCAGGCGGCTTTGAAGCTCTTGAAACGTCAGCTGCTGTGGTAGCTGCCACTTAGACGGTACATGCGCCTTTGTCAGATCAGTAAGGGGGGAGGAAATTTGAGAGAAATTCTCCACGAAGAGGCGGTAATACGCACATAATCCAAGGAATCGACAAATTACCTTCTGGTCGCGCGGCGGTGAAAAATTGGCAGCGGCGGATGTTTTCTCGGATTCAGAAGGACCCCTTCTTGGTTCAAGACATGGCCTAAAAACTTTAATTCTCCGTATGCAAAATCGCATTTTTCGATGTTTAGAGTAAGGCCTGATGACGTTATGACCCGCAGTACCTCCTCAAGACGACGCAGGTGCTCCTCGAAAGACGGGGGAAAGACGAATGACGTCGTCCCTGTAGAGCGGGCAAGTTTGCCACTTTAAATCCGCAAGAACGGGGTCCATGAGATTTTTGAATGTCGCGAGTGCCGAACAAGGACCAAATGGCATCACCTAAAACTCGTACAAGCTGTCTGGAGTGATGAATGCCGTTTTTTCGCGGTCCCTCTCATTTACCTCAATTCTCCAATGTCCAGACTTCAGGTCCATGGAGGAGAATTATCTGGTGTTGCATAAGCTCTCCAAGGTGCCGTCAGTTCTGGGTAGCAGATACAAATCGTTTTTAGTGATGTTGTTTAAACGGCGGTAGTCAACACAGAATCGTAAGGTGCCGTTCTTCTTCACAAGCATGACAGGTGCCACCCACGCTCCTAGAAGGTCGAATAACGTCGTTGACGGGCATTTATTTCACTCGTGTGCCGATAGCCTCACGTTCTTTAGTGGACACTCGATAAGGCGACTGCCGGAGTGGCGAAACATTTTCATCTGTAATAATGCGATGTTTCGCATGATGCGTCCACCCGACGCGGGGCGACGACGCAAAGGCACCACGGTAGCAATTGAGCAGTTCGCGCACTTTGTCTCGCTGCTCGAGCGACAGGGTTCGGTTAATGTCGTAATGAACACCAGCAGGTCTATCAGGCTCAGTTGTTGAAGCAGTCGTTAAAGTGCACACACCTTGTTTCACTAAGAGCGTCAATATATGCCGTAGTCGTCCCCTTGTTAAGGTGTTAGTGTTCGTTGCTGAAATTTGTCAGAACATTGACTTTGCTATCTTCGAAGAAGACAGCCGCCCTGGCAACGGAAATTCCTCTGTCCAGAAGCAATAACTCCTTGCTTTTCACGACACCTTCAATTTTCCGTATGTTCATTGATCCGACGGTGACCTTTACACTGAAACGTGGGAGAATGGTAACGTGTTTGTATACAATGTGCAGCGCCACTGGGAGTACACTATCGACGAATATGGCTTTCTCGGTCGAGAACTTGACGGACTGCAATAGCAGATCAATCACGGCTCCGTTTTAAGTCGGAAAGTTCATGCCGAGTATGACGTCCAGGAAGCACTCGGCTAGCACGACGAACGTTGCCAACAATGTTTGGCTTTGCACGGTAACCTGGGACGTGCACGTTCCCGGAGGTACTATCAAATTTCCCCCTGCAGAACGTGTCAGTGGGCCGTCCCAAGCGGTTGTGATCTTTTTTAGTGCCGCAGCGACTTTTTCACTGAACACAGAGTAATCGGTGCCAGTATCCACCTGCGCGGTTACATCGGCGCCGTCGACCGAAATCTCTATGTCGGCTGTTGCTGGCATCTTACTGTGGGGATGTCGAGGCATTCGGTCTCGGCTGCTGTGCGTCGGAGTCCGGCATCAAGGAAAGTCGTCGTGGCCACGGAGGCGCACGTGAAGACATCGGCTTGTTTTGAGGCACGTTGGCTGATGAGTTGTCGGTATGGCTACAGGATTCGGCGTTGTGTGTGAACTTGCTTGCAGCGATGGAGGATCTTGTACAATTATTCGTTGAGCAGCCGCACCTTTAGAGGCTGCTGCATCTAGTTTTTTCTACGGGGACTCCGAGACTGGTCTCATCTTGGGGAGCTGTAGCGACTCGAAGATAGTGATGGAGACAAGCGGCCCTGCACTGAGTCCGCTTGCGAGAGGTAGTCCGCGATCTCCTGCGGTCTTTCTCCACACGTCGGACGGGAACAGCCGACGTGGAATCCTCGAAGGCCCATCTCCTTGTATAGGCGAGGCCAAACATATCCAACCTCGCCGCAATGGTAGCACAGCGGCTGATTGTCTGGCGCTCTCCAGATGTCCGTTCTGTGTCGTCCTAGGCGCTGTGTAGAATTCGACTGGAGAGGTTGACTCCGTGTAGCGTCGGAGGCAGGTGCGTCATAACGTGGATTCGCCTGGGACTGAAATAAACGACGGGTGATGGCGGCGTAGTTGAAAATAGCGTGCTGTGGCTGTACCGGGCCTGGGAGAGGTAGTGGTGTGTTCGTACTTGAAGCTTGTTGCACCTCCTCGCGAACAACATCTGCAAGTGTGGTAACCTGAGGCTGTACCTTAACAGGAAAGAGTTTCGCCATTTCTTATCGCACGATTCACCGAATAATCTCAATTAGAGATTCTGCCAAATTTATCGTGGCTCTTTTCACAGTGGCCGGGTGCATCGATGCTGTTTCGCGGTTGCACTGTCGGGCCCTCATGTCAAGATACTGACTTTTCGATGGAGGTCACCTAGTTTAAGAAGTCAGTTGCAGTCACTGGAGGACTTCGAACCAGGCCAGCGAACAGCCGCTGCTTAAACCCTTTCACCGGGGAGCTCATCTTCCTCTCCTCCGACATGCTTGGGTCCACGTGTCGAAAGAGTCTCTTGGTTTCTTCGACGCACAACATTACAGTGTCAATGGGGAGTTGTTGTCTAGACCGCAAAACCAGGTCAGCCTTCTCCTTGCGTAGCGTGCTATCCTTGAAGTGTTGGAGGAACTCGGTTTTGAACGTATCCCATGATCGAAGGGCAGATTCATTGCTTATAAACCAGGTCCTCACGTAGTCTTAGTCTTCGAGGGCGAAATAAACATTCCACATCTTGGAGTCAGCGCCCCAGCCATTGGAGATGGCCACCCGGTCGCATTGGTCCAGCCAGTATTTGGCGTCCTCGTGGGGTTGACCGTGGAAATGGGGTGGCTCTGGCTAGTGGTGGAACAGGACCGGCGGAACTGTAGCTGGAGGATTCATTGTGGTAACCCTTCGTGGTGGATTAGAAGCAGGGAGTAGTCCAAATTCGGGAGGTAGGCCTTGAAATCGACGACTGCCCTGGTGGACTGGCGTGTCTACCTTAGGTATTAGTCCGGGGCTTGAACTGCGGCTTAAAGGGGGCGTAGGGTACTTTAACGACGTACCGAGCACCTGCACCAGATATCACATAGGCGTTAAGCGGCCGAGAGTCAGCTGTGGCGTAGCCATGGATGAGCGCTTCAACAGTTCTTCCTCTTCTTGATAGGCGTGTTAGTCTGCACGAGCGCTGGCATAAGTATGGCAAATAACTTTGCCTCATAATGGGCTGAAATAGCCGAATGACGATAGCCGCAGCACCGAAGTGTTTTATCACCTAACCATTAGTTTCGATAGATAGACGTTTGAAAGCCGTACGTGTATTTGAGTGATGATTGCCAATGAACCGAATGGACGCGAAATAGACAATGGAAATTGAACAGCTTATAGGATACGCCTCCATATGTGCTCAAGCGGCGCGCTTCTCGCTGTTTGTTGTACGTCGGAAACACATGCGACAGGAGCGTTTTTTCCAGTGCTTTTGTTCGCCTGCCCCCCCCCCCCCCCCCCCCTTGAACTTAAGACGGCCAAGTCGCATTTCTGACTCCAGCCATTCATTGCAAGCCTTCTGTGATCTGTTCAGTGTAATGGGAGCAGATTGAGGATGACATTCGGTCCCACATGCCTGAGTGATCAGGTAATTTATGTAAATACATTACATATGTCGCCTGATTCAAGCAATGTCTGCTTATCACATATACTCAGGAGCCTAAATTAAATTTTAAAGGAAAGACATGAAGAAGACGACGTGGGTTAACTGAAGAATCAAGAAGATGAAGAAAAAGCATTCGGTGAGGTGGTGAGATATGATTGATGGAGAAGAGAAGACGACGACGACAAGGCTTACGTGGACTAACGCCAGGGCAATAAAAGGGTGAGTGAGACCGAGGCACGGGGCAGAAGAACAGAGAAGCGGTGGCTCCTGCGGGTCAGGGACACATCGGCTGGAAGAGAGCGGCGCCGGCTACTGCTCTGGTAAGCTCGCGTTCTACGGCTTCGCATCGTGGACTTCCTGCCATGCCTGAGCCTTTTCCGGGGAGTCAACGAAGGACGCTACCACCTGCTACGGACAGGGGGGTCTCCAGCGCTGTTGCCACCCATCCGGTTGGCGCTCCCAACGCCAAAAACACCGGCATCACCTCCACGGGCGCTTGGACCGGGAGCTTGTACGACGCAGCCTGCGACACCGCCAGCGACGCTAGCCCAAGCACGTCGAACGTCGCTTCGACGCCGGCTACTGGATCCATACAACGCCGCAACCGCATCGAACCAACCGTGAGCCCGAACGCTGACCACTAACAGTAGAACGCTAGTAGTACACGCGGATAGCAGGGTTCCCAGGTCGTGTGTGTTTATAGTCTTTGCGTTTTTTGGTTAGTTTTGTTAGTTTTGTGTTCTAGTGTGTACGTCACGTAGGGTGTATTAAATGCCCGTCTGTGTGTGTACACCTGTCGCCTAGTCCATTCTTTCGGTCCGTGTGTTCCCCACGGAGATTCGTGATAAAGATAATTGGCGAGCCTGCCAGGATTCATTACCTTTTTCTTTGTTGCTTTGTCTCGAAATTTTGCGATCTCTCGACGGCAGAAAGTATGGATTTGGCAAAAACGTTAGGGCTGGCGCTCAAGTTAGGCGATGCGTCTCTGTGACGAGGAGAAAGGAGAGGCAAAAAGGCAGATAGAAGAAAGGGCGCAAGAACGCGCAGATGATCGCGAAGCAGAACAGCGGGAAGAAAAGAGAGCTCGCGAAGCAGAAGAGCGAGATGAAAAAAGAGCTCGCGAGGCAGAGAGAAGAGCTCGCGAGACAGAACAGGTGAAAAGAAGGATAGAACGGGAGAAGGAGTATATTTTGTGGAAACAGGCGCATGTCGCGGAAGGATATGAGGAGATCACGGACAATGATCAGCGTTCCTTAGCGGGTACAGAATCTCCTAGACCGGCTAGAGTTTGTCCAAGAAAGCTGATGGCTCCTTTTGATGACAAGATAGATGATTTGGATGCATACCTGCAGCGATTCAAGCGGATAACTTTGGACAAGGCTGGGATCGCAGTGAATGGGCCACGGCATTGAGCATGTGTTTAGTCGGAGATACGCTGAATGTGTTTGGAAGGATGCCTGCTGCTGATTCCATGGACTACGATAAAGTCAAAAAGGCGCTCCTCTAAATTTTCAGGCTTACGGCAGAGGGTTTTCGTGAAAGATTTCGCACCGCGAAACATGAGGATTCGGAAACCGCTAAGCAGTTTTCCTAAAGGCTGACCAACTATTTTGATAGGTAGCTTGAAATGCCAAACACAGAAAAGAGTTTGAAGGGTTGCGTGACAAGCTAGTCAAAGAGCAATTTTCAGCGTGCTGCAGCTAAAAGCTAGCGCTATTCCTGAAAGAAAGTTGTGTTCATTGGCATAGTTCGCCGACAGTGTAGACCAATTCCTCGAGGCTCAAGGGCTAAGAAATTTGAGTAAGGCAAAGGAGGAAACCCAAAAGATCCTAGAGACATATGCGGCAAAACCAAGAGCATATGGCGGTGCATCTAAGGCGCCAGTAAGGTGTTTTCTCTGCGGCAAGGTGGGACACCGTGCAGTTGACTGTCGGACTAGTAGCGCTGCCCAAAAAACACAGGTTGTATGTCAAGGTTGTAAGAGGAGGGGCCATACTCTGGATGAGCGCCGATACAGAACGCCGGACCGAGCAGCATGCGTTGTCGACTGTAGGGTAGAACTTGTCACGCCACCCGAAGGTCCACAGCTGAAAGGAGCGCAAACGCCGCTGAAAATGAGGCAGTGAGTGGAACAGCCAAGTCGAAAGCAGCAATGCCGGTGCTGGTTCGGCAAATAGGGGACCGTCCTATGTCGGTGTTTAGAGACAGCAGAGCCAACACAGTCTTGGTTCGGAGAAGCCTGGTGAAGGACGAGGATCTTACAGGGGAAGCGTCGGCCGTCACTCTTTTAGATAGAACAGTAAGGTACCTTCCTGAAGCCAGGATTGTAGAGTCCACGCCATATTATACTGGGCAGGTAGTGGCAAAATGCGCAGACCAACCCATCTACGATCTCATCTTGGGAAACATTACGCGTGCAGGAAGCGTTGAAGACCCCGATCCCGAGTGGAGGATGCTCGACGTTGAAGAACATTCAAAGGAGGAAAGGCCTGCGACAGCTCAGACGGGTGCAGTTTCTCGTCGGCAGTGGAGACAAGAGCTCAAGCGACAGCCCGAGCAACGCAGCGTCCGCTCTCTACTCCTGTTGCGATGTGCGAGCGTAACACCGGGCGAAATGGCAATTAGGCAAAAAGAAGACCCGAGCTTGAAGGCCTGCTTCGAAAGAGTCGGGGAAAAAGGGAAAAAAAAAGAAGAGTCGTACGTAATTCGAATATGAATTGGTAATTGGTCTTCTGCATAGGGAATGCATATTTAGTTCAGGAAGGCTGGTCCTAAAGCTTGTGTTACCAAGAGATATACGAGATACCGTGCTACGCTTAGGACATAACGCCATTATGGCCGGACACCAGGGTGTTCAAAAAACGGTGTCTAGGATCACCGAGGAGTTCTTTTGGCTGGGTGTTCAGAGTGACGTTAAGCGCTTTGTTCGCTCATGTGACGTGCGCCAGCGCACAGTTCCGAAGAGAAGAGTGCGTCCTGTACCTCTGGGCAAAATGCGAGCCATCGACGTACCGTTTCAAAGACTGGATATTGACATTTGGGGGGTGGGATGAGGTATTAATAAACCCCGATTTCAATGACGACAGAAAATAACGTTGGAGCGGACTTCATAAGTAGAGCCAACTGAACAGCACTAAGTAACTCTGGGATGTATCTTGTTGTTGTTGCTGTGTTAACGTATCTCTGGGATTTACCTTGTTGTTGTGGTTGCTGTGTTAACGTATTTCTGGGATTTATCTTGTTGTTGTTGCTGTTGTTGGTGTTATGTGATTATACGAGGGAGTGTGTTGTGGACATCCACATGTTTATTAGGGACTCTGTACGGACAACGGCAGTGGTGTGTTAATGTTCCGAAGAGGCCGTTTGGTGTGCTGTGTTAGTGATGTGCTTTTGGTGTGTGCTGGACATCTGCGGTGTGTTGTGTACTGGGTCCAGAATCGCCACAGAAGATAGTCGGTTGGCTGGGTGGCTTGAAGCTGAGGATGACGTGAGCAGTTTTTCATGAAAAAAACTCTTGAGAGAGGGGGCGTTTGTCACATATATTAAGGAGCCTATATTAAGCTTTAAAGGAAAGGCTTGAGGAAGACGACGTGGATTAGCCGAAGAATGAAGAAGATGAAGAAAAGGCATTCGGTGAGGTGGAGAGAGATGATTGGTGGAGAGGCATTCGGTGAGGTGGAGTGAGATGATTGGTGGAGAAGTGAAGAAGACGAGTAGAAGGCTTACGTGGACTAACGCCAAGGCTATAAAATGGCGAGTGAGACCGAGGCACGGGGCAGAAGAACAGAGAAGCGGTGGCTCCTGCGGGTCAGGGACACATCGGCTGGAAGAGAGCGGCGCCAGCTACTGCTCCGGTGAGCTCGCGTTCTACGGCTTCGCATCGTGGACTGCCTGCCGTGCCTGAGCCTGTTCCGGGGAGTCAACGGAGGACGCTACCACCTGCTACGGACAGGGGTGTCTCCAGCGATGTTGCCACCCATCCGGGCGGTGCCCTCATCACCTCCACGGGCGCTTGGACCGGGAGCTTGTACGACGCAGCCAGCGACAACGCCAGCAACGCTAGCCCAAGCACGTCGAACGCCGCTTCGACGCCGGCTACTGGATCCAGACAACGCCGCAGCCGCATCGAATCAACCGTGAGAACGAACGCCGACCACTAACAGTAGAACGCTAGTAGTAGACGCTAGTAGCAGTGTTCCCAGGTCGTGTGTATTTATAGTCTTTCTGTTTTGTGTTAGTTTTGTTAGTTTTGTGTTGTAGAGTGTGTGTCACGTAGGCTGTATTCAATGTCCGTCTTTGTGTGTACACCTGTCGCCTAGTCCATTCTTTTGGTCCGAGTGTTTTCCGGGGAGATCCGTGACACTGCTACCGAGCGTTTTTCAAAAATCCTTGTAACCTGAGAGCCAGTTTTCTAACAAGCTGGGATCTTCGCCAGGATTTGCTTTATGTCAAAACGAGCACTTTAAAAGGAATTTTAACCAAAATAAAAACTTTGTTGCAGTGGGCTTTAAAAAGTCGTCTCTGTCAGATATCAATATTTTAATTGGAAAGCATTATATGGCTAATAAAGTGGTATATCCGGCCTTGTCTTTGTCCACGCCTGACGGTCCCTAAACTCACGTGACCTCATGTCGCCATCGGGAATGTCTACGTCATTAGGGAATGAATAAAACATCAAACCTCTCCCCAAGTGAGTTTTTCACCCAGTCCGTAGCGAACAGACGTGCATCGCAGGTCACTTCATAGAACAATATGACTTCACTGCAGCGCAATACCTCGCACGCTCAAGTGGAAGACTATAGCGCTAGGTTTGGGTATCGTCTTCTTCATCAAATTCGATACGGGTGGCGCGAACAGGTCAGCCTTGCTAGCCACTGCATTAGAGACGTACGCGAACGCTGCAGCAAAACACCCCGCATGCGCGATTTCACATCCACAGTACGTCAGTATTCTTACGTGCCCTCCATAATTTTTTTTCTGAAGTCTTCTTTTGAATATTACTTGACGGAGCCCGCCTACTAGACTAAACACGTTACGCCCACAAACACAAACAAGCATTGATAACAACTAGAAAAAATAAAGGCACAGACTGAATGTGACAAGGAAGGTAGTAATATATGCAGCTGCCATCCATCACTAATGAGTCTCCTGAGAAATCCTGGAGGTAGATAACGCGCAGATAGCGATTAAATTACACATTTTGGCTTAAATTGCAAAATTGAGGGTGGGGATTTTTTCGTGTGCATGGCTTCCAATCATTATTTCAACTTGCTATCCGCGCCAGAGTCTGATCTCATCCTATCTATTTCGTGATTATTCCTTAAACTGCTCATGAGATTTCCGCGGTGGTTATCCTAAATTTATTGCTCAAAACTGATGCAAAACACTCTTTTTGGCCAGATGGCATTCCCAATGCGTTCCTGCAGCATTATGGTGAATGCTGCTAAAAATACTTATCTTGTATGACCGAATATTAACTGACCGTTCATTACCAAGTGATAGGAAAACGGCCAGAATTAGTCACTGGAGACACAACATCTATTAACAATTACAATGCCTTATAACTAAACTCAAAAGCATGCAAAACTATACATGATCGTGTATCTTATTTCTTTGTGCTAAATAAGTTCCAAACTATACCTCTACATGACTTAAGGCAAGAATTATTTGCCAGCGAGGGGAAAAGTTTTCCCGTATCACAACGCTGTCTTCACGTACGTGCACTTTTTTATATGGTGTGTCGTAATTAAGGAGCCGCCGCTCCCTTTGTGTCACGGCGATGGAAATGGAGGCTGCTACGCCTCCTGTGGAACCCGGTGGGTCGGCAGCGGCCACCCAGAGGAAGCGCCTGTACACCCTGAGTGTCTCAAGCAGCGAGTACACTGCTGTGTACTCGGCACCAAGTGATGACTCCTCGGCCGACGATGTGTTTGTATCCTTCGTTATTAAGAATCCCAAGCGCAGACTGCGCAGACAAGCTGAGTCGACGTCAACGACGCGCTCAAGAACAAAAACGATCATCTCGGCCCGAACTGCCGATGCACATACAGCCTTCTTGCCATTAGGACCAACGAACAACTTGAAACGCTAAGAGGCAAGCCATATCTCTGTATCTTGAATGCCTCGTACCAGGCGGAATTAAAGACGTTAGAGTGAACTCCCACAAAAACATCATTGCCATTGGTGTCATGAAGCGAAGCACACTAGACAGTTCGGCAGCCATCACCAAGCTCGGCAATATGAGTGTACACTCTTTTATTCTCCAAGACAGCAGAACCATGATGGCGCAATTTACAACGCCAACATTTCCTCTCTGATGACGGCTTAATCAAGTCGTCAACCAACCGCATTTCTATATTACAAGTTCAGCGTCTTGGAATGTCTACATGCAACAAGCTGACCTTCAAGGGTGACAGCTTTTCGTCGTACATGAAGGTGGGCAATTTCGACACCCAGTCTGTCCATTCGTACCTAAGCCGCTACAGTGCAGAAAATGCATTAGAATTGGTCACGTGAGCGCATCTGTCACAACTCCATCGTGTGCCCAAGATGCTCCGATCCACACAGCGGCAACAGTTTCCTCGCGGCTGCGTTGAAGAGCGCCAACTAGCCCTCGCCCTCCCATTGCCATGGCCCTCGCGACAATTCCTCGAAATACTGCCCTCGCCTAAATACTTACAGGGCGGTACTGAAACTAATAGTGCGAGACCATTCCACCCACACAGAAGCTCCTGGAAAGGTGCGACGACGTCGTTCGCGCCGCCCAAGGTCGTTGGAGGAAACAATCATCTTTGAAATGAAGACCTCACGCTGCACTGCAGTTTGTCCGCCTCCACCAACATCCGCACTAAATCAGAAAAGCCCCGCGTCTGGTGACACGCGATCTGCTGCCTGAGATACAACATGGCCACCAGTACGAAAAGCCTAGAACGCACACTGCGTCAGGTACGTTGCCGCACCCCATATCTGCAACACCTACGACTTATTAGGGCAAAAGGCACGATTCGAACCATGACCAAGACATAGAAGTGATTGCAATTCTCCCTTCATTGATGAATATCATGCGTGCTCTACTTTCCAGCTTGAGCACGCTAGTAGCACACAGCGCATTTTAAGTACTGGACGCACTACATCCGGTTCTTGCAGCTCTTCAATAGGAGACACCGTGGCTCCCCCGGAACTATCTTTTCCAAAGAAAGTCAAGCAAGCTTTTATTTTTTAATGGAATGCCCGCGAAGTCCAGTTCCGTGTTTAAAATATTCGGCACAATGTGTATGGAAACATTTTGAGGGCACTGGACCCAAGATTGCTCCTCCATCTTCCATGTGGCATAGCGCGTCGCGAAGCAATATGGCTGTGCTGCCTATGGCTCGGCGTTGCCTTCACAAATCAATAAGCTTTGCGGTTTGGCATGGCCGACAGCACTTCTTGTGTAAACTGACTGCGAAGAGACAATCAGTCATCTCCTGCGTGAGTGTCCTGTCTTTCTGAACGACAGACGTGAGCTGCGTTGTGCCCTGGACCGCCTTGATTCTCGCCCTTTCACAGAGGACAAGATCTTCGGTTCCTGGTCACAACAGCCGATGCCATCAAGGCTTACAAGGCACTGTTTTGTTTTTACGAATGACTGCTTTGATTTACAGATAGTGACTGTGTTTCTCTTTTCTTCTTTTTTCCCTTTTTAAGCCCTTCATTCCCTTCCCCAGTGCAACCGGAAGCCTTCCTGGTTAACATCCCTGCCTTCCTTCTCTCCCAATCTTTCTCTCTGCCAGCACAAAGCTATTATAAACCATGTATGATTTTCACGGGCAACAAACAAAGGTAATTAGACAGAAGCTATATTTAGGGGGTTTAAAAAAGGATTAACACAGCTTCGCATTCTGAAGTTTCTCACAATAGAGGTAACGTATTAAAAGAAGCCACACTACTCGCATTGATTGCAGCTTACCTAAAACGCCGTTGCCAGTTAGTGGCAATAAATATTAATTCCCCTCGAGTTCCTGATGATTCTGGCATTTCCCAGGGGTCCAGTGATAGGCCGCTTTTTAATCTTTATCATTGACATTTCCTCTAACCTTTTGTATCTATCAAATGGTACGCTGGCGATTGTGTGTTATATCGAAACGTTAAAAGTCCTGAAGATCAAGTAAGCGTAAATAATGCTTTTACGAAGGAATTAACCTGATGTGATCAGTGGAAATCATCTATGTTAATTGCGATTAAACAGCGTTCAAGCATGTAGCCAAAAACTCCAGTCCTATATATTATGTCTAATGAAATAAAATAATGCTCCTAACAATAATTTTCTCGCTGAAGTAAATAAGTACAAGCTGGTAAGGCTTCTGGCCTCCAATAGCTTCTCCTGGAGAGAACACTTTAGTAACATCACAATTTATTGCCTACAAATATCATTTTTGCTTCGACGTGCTGTGAGCTCACCACAGGTAGTGCACTTTCCTCATCTATAAAACATATATTCGTCCAGTTTTACAATATCCCTTTACCAGGAGTCCCTTGACTAAAACTAAAGCTAATATATCCCAGAGAGCACAAAAGAAAGCAGTAAAGTTTATTTGTAACGCCTTTGGTGGTAAATCCATCTCCTGTCTCCTAATCAAAGTCGTTTGCTTCCAGACTCTCACAGAAATCCTATCTCAAGTAAAATTCTTTTTTGAATTAATCAAAAATAATGCAATCTTGACACATCAAACATTATATTTGTTTCCTCTTCGTATACCACAAGATAAAAGCGCTGTTTTATTCGCGCAAAAAAAAACAAATGAATCAACTCCTATAAGCGCCCCTATTTCCCCACAACGATTACACAGTGGAATTATAATAATGCACCCACACAAACTTCCCTAAATATGTTTGAAACCCACCCCTAGTTTCCTTGCAGATTTGCACTCTACGATATATTCTGATATTTTGGTATATATTGTGCCAACCCTGCTGCGGTCTTGTAAAAAAATTGCACTGTTAATAAATGAAAAGAAGCAAATAAAAGGCATATTCTAGGTTTATTTACATTGGATTGCGTAGCAGTGCATACTAAGTTAAAACCTACAAATCTAGAACTTTATAATTCGAACGAGGCTTTATTTATAAAGTTTAGAGATCACTTGATTATTTTAATCCTTGTGTTATGCGCCTACATTTGTATTTTTAAAGTGGCATGTCTAATGTTTGATGATCTCATAAATGGTTTGGCTCTCGAAAAGAAGGTTAGCAACATTTATAAAATATTCGCAAGTGCCTTCTCGATTTGAAAATGAGGGGTCATTCTACCGCATCTGTTGAAAACAAGACAGCAATTGATGTATATCGAACGTAAGTTTTGGGTACCTTGGCAGACAACTTTTGACCCTAAGAAGTCCTTAAGTTCTTTTTGTAATAATCTTCCGGAGGAATACAACATTGTATCAGGACGTGTGAGGCTAATATACTAAGTGATAAATATTCATTTACAGTGTTCAAGTGCGAAATTTTGTCAGTCCCGCATTTAGCCATGAGACATTTTTGCACATCTACGTATGCAATGTTTCATTTTCCAAACCGCCATGACTTCGCTCATTCGGCAGCACTGCTTCGCCTGAGGTAGGTGGTATTCAAGCAATAATTCTTTTCTTCCATACCGTTATGTACTTTACCCTCGCATAAAAGGAAATTTTACCTATACGTACTCTTCTCTACCGTGGTTTTATAGGTTTTTCAAAAAAGAGGAAGTTTTTGTATGCCCAAAATATTTTGTCGTCAGAACATATCACCGCCTCCGAGAAGCTTCTTTCCGCCTGCAGATTTCTTTGCAATCAAACAGTGGTAGATGCCACGGAATCTTCTATTTTATCTTCACTTCTGAATGCAGCTCACACGGCGCAAAATTCAGTCCAGTTGTGCACAACGCTAAGCACGAATGTAATTATTACACGTCAATTTTTAACACCAATATAGTGTGGCTTACATTGCAAAAACATTGCAATTATTTTATAATGCATTGAACGGAGAAAAAAAAGGCACCTAGAGAAGCAGTACTGCAAGTTTCGCATGGCCGGTAGAGAGAACGAATCCATGTGAACATGCGTCGACGGATTCAGTAAAAAATTCCGTCTAACCTGTTATTCTCAGTGGTAGCTCCTCTTCTAGCTGGTCCAGAACTCCACGCCACCCGCGAACGGACAGTGTTTGCAAGCTCACCCAGCCACCGCAGGCATAGGTGAAGAAATCGTCGCAGGGGTCCACACTCCGGTTGGTAAATTCATTGATAAGTGCAGCTGAAAAACAATATTCAATTGGACACAGTCGCTGCAAAACGTCCTCCTAAATGCCTCTCAAGTAGGCAGAGCAAGTCACCGCCGTATGCGCATACTAAGGCGAAAGCCTCTAATGGCTCATGCTGCGTCCGTCCTTACAATCTTGCGCCAATGGCCTCCGAGATCTCTTCGCCTAGCGAGCTTCGGGGTAATCTCGGAGGCCCTATAGCACCACTGGTAGTTCACTCCGCATGCGCAAGGTAGCGCCACGGCGCGCGCGTCACTCCCGCGCGAGACGCCTCGCAGCTGTCGACCGAGTCGGATAGCGAGCAACCTACCTCCTAGCGCTCGCTTCAATGGAGTCTCAGAATGAGGGTAAACGCAAGTACTTAACATCTTAACCACACGTCAGTGACACAAGCAGCAACACCGCCCTAAAGGTTTTCGCCTCACAGCGCTTTAGGTGAACAAAGTGCCCCCCTGAATTTTTTTCTCTATGTGAGCGTGCTTTCAGCCATTGTCACGAAATCATCTAGCAGAGAGCTATGTCTTTACACCACCATAAACCAGAAGTGTGCCCACCACATAGTTTTTCTCTGACGTCCAATTAAGGAATCCTAGGCACCATGTTGTATTTTAGAGCAAGAGATATTTCGAATATCCCCGAAATGTTTAAATGGGCTATATAAATACCTTATGGGCGAAATACAAAGCAAAAATGATGGATGGAATTTCATTTGATATTCATGATGAGGGCATCGCGCCACAGCAACGACAATCGTAAACGTAAGGCGCAAGAGTAATGTGCTAAAATTGCATTAATAATACGAAAAAATTTATTACGACTGATAACTGACCACCACACGCGCACATTGCAGCTGTGAAGAGGAATTATCAACACAGACGTAAGAAAAGTAACGCTCGCCTTCACATAAATTGCGATGGTTTGGAGAGGTGCATACGCTACACGTGATATTGCACTTTTCTGTTCTGAAACGCGCCCTTATGTACCTGTTAGTTTTATCCACGCATTAATGTTCATTATTCCACCACGATGCCTAAAATAATGAAAGCAGCTTCGAATAAAGCTATTCACTGGCACCTTTTCAAAGCCACGGATCGCCACAGTTGCTAGCTGGCTCAGCAGTTTCCGAATAAATTTCTTACTTACGATGGAATAAAACACAGACACTTTAGATTAAGCAATCAAATACGCGTCAAGGCAGAATAATAGACTAGCACAGTGACCTGCAATTGAAATTCATATAGCAGACATCGACCACAAAGCTTAAGAACGTTTGAAGCAGACGTTTACGAGCATTAACTGGAAAGAACAGAGAAGACAATGCCAATAACACTCTTTCGCCACTGATATTCCATTCAAAACTAATGAAAAAGAGAGAAAGCTAGTATGCACGATTTAAAAATCGCCGCTTAACTTCTCGATGACATTCGTTTGTCACGACTATACCAAACATTAGGTATCGCTGCATTCGCGTCTTCAGACTCGCAGATTAATCACTCTTTGTCACTTCCTTTAAATTGTTTACGGCCTACCTCGTACACAACCGAATAGCATCAAACTCATTGCACAACAACCTCAGTTTCAAACGCGGATAGGAAGGAACCTCCACTTTCAAATAGTCAGTCCTGGAACGCTAATTAATTTCTTGGTGTCGCCGCGAACACGTGTACTCTTTGTTCATTCTTCAAAGCTGCCGGCGCGCGTCTTATCGCTCTGCTGCAAAACGCATCCTTATTTGTCCACATTGATCGCATTCAGGCGGAGCTGATTTTATGTTGTTCTAGAGGTCTCTAATGTTCGCTATCACCTTTAAATTGAGCACGGCCGAGAGCTGCGGGCACCGACGAGCACCGAGCACGCTTCTTGCTACGGTGGTCGAGCGCTTTAGTCGATTGTGGGCTCAAGTAAGCTCATATAAAGAGTTTTATTTAGACGCCACTTTCGCTATCTTTCTGCTCTCCAGATTGCAGTCATCACTACGTGACATCTGGTTGAGGGGCTGCGTACCCATCTATGTACCGGACACCCCCTTCATGTCGTGATGCTAGCCCTTTGCGCTGCGCAGCGGAGTACGAGCCAACAGTTCACGGAGCCAGTCCAGGAAGAACAGCCTGAGTTCGGGACACTGCCGGACTATACCCGATAGAGAAAAGACGCTGCTACGAGCACCACTACATCGCAAAAGATGTCAAGCGTACTGCTGCACACGTGGGTGTGGCCAATTTTCAATGGATCCCGAGGTGAAGACCCCTAAGAATGGTTGCACCAATTTGAGCGCGTGGCTTTACTCAAGAATAGAGCTGATATGAGGCCTAAAATAGGGCTCAGCACGCACGTGGTTGTATAACCACGAGTCGTTCCTAACGACAAGGGGGCTACTCAAGAACTAACTTTTCAATGTATCCACCAGTGCCGTGAGTAAAGAAAGAGCCGAGCGACTCCTTGAGTCCAGTATCCAGCTTCTGAACGAGCCCGTCCGCTGTTCCATCAAAGAAGATGAAGCGCCTCTATCACGGCGCTGGCCCCAAAAGAACAGAAGAAAAGAAAGTTCAGTTATTAACGCGCTGCATGAAACAACAGCTCTTTGCCAGACTCGTCCGCCAGCCGCCAAAAACAGTCGAGGAATACATGCAAGAAGTTTGCACGACCGAGAAGACTCTCGATGTCTGGATTCGAGTACAACCGCCCTGATTATGTCTGTGCAATTCGTCTGGACACGACGATCACCACCAGCGAAAACTTGAGGGAAGGTATCCGTAAAATTATCAGCGAGGAGATACAACGACTGCTGCCAACATCCCCACAGCCTCAAGCAGCGACCATCATGAATGTGCTGCAAGAAGTGCAGCAGGCACTTGGCACCGCGACTTCCGCGGCTACGCAAACCCCTGGCCATTATTTACACCAACGTGGTGCGCAGCGAAAGGCGTACTCCCGCTCACTGTCAAGTGCCGTATACACTGCCACAAAAGATCCCAATCGCCCGATCTTCCAAATAACTTGCAAACCCCCACAAGAAAAACCGACCCCTGGAGGGCCCCTGAAAAGCGCCACCCGCTCTGCTTCCGTTGCGGTCAACCCTGCTACATATTTCGGCACTACACCTACAAAAGAATGGGCTTGCGTGGCTTCTCAGTTGATACCCCACGACTCCGTCTCGACCAACGGCCACGGGATATCGACTAGTACCTCCGTCGAGACGATTACGTGTCATTTAGCCGTCTCTCCCGCTGACCATCAGCGCCCATGATACTTTTTCAGTCACCGGGTTGCATATCCGCATCGGTTATTTGCGAAAGTTTCCCCTGCTCCTGCAGGGAAAACTAAAAGACGCAACCTTTGGAGGTGAGGTTGTTCACCAGATAAACGACTAAGTACATGTCCGACCGCGCCGCATGAAGATGCCGCATCCACTACCTCCACGCCTCACATGAATACGAGCTCAAGCAAGAAGCGGCCGGATTTCAAAATGACGCGCCCACCCAGAAAAGCCCCGATTACACGCCCTACTCACGATTCACATAGCCGATGAAGCCGTGAGCCAACGTCGAGGACGACCTGCAACGCAGAAGCCAGGACATCTGACTTATAGGTGGCTATCGACAGCCTGAAAGCCACTGCTCTAGTCGACACAGGCGTCTATTATTCAGTCATTATTGGAACATTCGAAGTGCAGTGGAGGAAAGTCACGACCGCCTAGGATGGCCCATAAATTTACACCACCGAAGGCCACCTCATCACGCCTTTGGGGCGATGTTCAGCGCGAGTGACCGAAGGGACACACCTATTCTGAGACGTTCGCAGTACTACAGCGATGTTCCCATGACTCGGCATCGATTTCCTTAATGAGCATTTGGCATTCATCAACCTGCGTTTTTCAAGATATCGAGGGCGGCTGTGGTGTTGGTTGGCGCCGAAGTTACAATTAATCGGGCCATCCTGCGCACCACTGCACTCTCCGTAAGTTCGGAGGGGGAGGAGCGACAAACTTCTCCACCCCGCGTGCGAAAGATTGTGATTCGACTGCTGACCGGCGATAGGGGCCACGCCTGATTAGTCGTTGACCGGAGGCATGAGGCGTAGGCAAGTTCCGTAGCGAATTAATTTAATTAGGCAAACAACAACCAAGTAATACAATATGCCCGACAAGGTAGCGCCGTACACTGACGTGACGCAAATAACACAAGCACCAATTGAACACGTTAACACAACAATTAACACATAGAAAAACATCAGGGCGATTGCTATACAAAATTGTTACGAGACGGAAATACAGTACAAAGGATTACAACGAGAAACACAGAAAGCAAAAATACAAAGATAAAAGAGTTCAAGTGAGTGGTGAGAAACGATGGCTTAGCTGTGGAGTGGCAAGGTCCGGTCGCAGGGAGCGTCGGGCTGCGGTTGCTCGTCGCGGGGCTGATGGGGGCTTGCGGATACGGGCGAACTTAGGCCTCGCGTCTTCGGGACCACAGTCGCCGCGCTCTACGCGTCAGATCTCCGCCTAGGCTCCTTGTCGACCACTTCCCTGGCTGACCTCACTCACGACCGCACGCACCGAAATCTCCAGACAAACTGCCAGCGCGCGGCGTTCCCGACGCCCCCTTCGCATGGCAAAGAATGAAAAAAAAAACAGCACAGGGAAAAAAACTCTTCAGGAGCCACGCACAGAGGAATGCAGCTCCCAAAAAGAAAAAAAGAACACATGGAGGAATGTCGAAAGAATTCGGCACAATGCCTTAATCCCACGAGGAGCCATTGGGGGCCGCGAACAGTGCCGGGGCATTCAATCCGCTTCTGCTGTTCGCAACACGTGCAAGCGCTTGCCACCTGTATGGCAACAATGCTACGAAGGGGGGGGGGGGGAGTAGTTTTGAGTGACCACTCCAGCGCTATGGTGAGAATGCCGTTCCCCCGCGGTGGAGGGGGAAAAAGCTGTCGACGCCGCTCCGCGACATGTTTCTGGGAAACAAAGGTCAAAACTGGACAGGGCAGGCATGAACTTTGTGACACAACCCCCACGAAAAGAATTATATTCTCAACAACATTAACAAACAAAACAAAAATTTCTTGCATGCACACACGCTCCTGGTGGACAAGCCACCTCAGATGAATGACGTGCACATCACAGTCACCAGCGCGTACGACCTCGTCGTATCACCAGTTTTCCACGAAGGCTCGCTGGATAGCGCACCGATACACGCCTCACGCACTGCCACACCTCACGCAGTCACGTCCCAGTTAGTCAAAACAGTTCGACACTGCACATTCTGTCGTAACAGTCCAACACTGAAACACGACTACACGCCAACATCTTGCGCTGCATAACATTTCAAATCACTACCAACAATGCACAAAATAACAATAAAAAGAAATTTTTTTACTTATTTTATTTTTTATTTCCACAATAATGCAGACCCTCATTTGAGTCCAGGCAGGGAGGGCAGAAAAATACATTCACTCAACACAAAAACAGTTACATCGTAAAACACAGAACAATAAAATTGTGCAATGTTGTACATATATTTAAAATAGCTCACAGAGTGCCTTGTCAAAATCAACAGCCGATATCACCTGCAGAGGCAGGGCGTTCCATTCGTCAATCGTTTGTGGAAAAAAAAGAAAATTTAAAGGTGTTAGTATGCGCGAAGTATGGTGCTAAGGTGTGATCATGATGACGACGAGTTCTACGCGTTTCTGAAAACTGCACATAGAGGACTGGAGAAATGCCTAGGTTTCCATGGATTAGCTTGTGAAGGAAGGTTAGGCGGGCTATCTTGCGTCTGACGTGGAGTGGTTTAATATAATTTGCTGCCATTAACGAAGATGGGGAATCAGTTCTCTTGTGTCTATTAAATATGAAACGTACTGCGCGTCTCTGTATTTTTTCTAATTCTGCTATGTCTTTTTTTTCATGGGGGTCCCAAACGATGGCGGCATATTCAAGTTTTGGTCTTATAAGCGTATTATAGTCCAATAGCTTGCAGCTGCTAGGTGCGCCCCTAAGTTTATGGCGAAGAAAACCAAGTTTACGTAAAGATGAGGATTTAATGTGGTCTATATGGTCATTCCATTTTAGTTGCGAGTTTATTACAATACCACGATACTTATACCTTGGCACTTCTTTAACCGGAACGCCATTAATGCAATAGTTGAAGGAAAACGGATTTTTCTTCCTTGTTATCCGCAAGAGCACAGTCTTCTGAGTATTTATTTCCATACCCCATTTTTCACTCCAGGAAACGACACTAAGCAGAGCATTATCTAAATGTTCCTGGTCAGAAACGGAAGATACCGGAGTATATATCATGCAATCATCGGCAAACAGAGCAATCTTAACAGCTGGGTTAATACCGGAAACTAGATCATTTACATAAATTAAAAAAAGTAGAGGACCAAGCACACTTCCCTGAGGGACCCCAGAGGTTACAGGGAGCGGAGGAGAACAACTACCGCCAATCTCCACAAACTGCGTCCTGTGTTGTAGATAAGCTGCAATCCAAGCAATGAGCGGAGGTGGTACACCAATGAGCTTCAGTTTTAAAAGAAGTTTGTTATGTGGCACCTTGTCAAAGGCTTTGGCAAAATCTAAAAATAAAACATCAGTTTGGCCTGACTTGTCTAAAGCTGCACTGAAATTATGAATGGCTATTATCAGTTGGGTAGTAGTAGAGAATCCTTTCCTAAAGCCGTGCTGAGCAGGGTTTAACGCACCATTACTGTTTAATTGTGCAAGTATATGATTGGCAATAATATGTTCAATAAGCTTACAACAGGATGTCGTTAGAGAGGTTGGGCGGTAGTTGTTTACACAGAGTCGATCATCATTTTCATAAACAGGAATAACCTTCCCTGTCAGCCAATCAGGCGGCAAGGAGCAAGAAGATAAGGAAGCACGAAATATTTTGGACAAAAAACGAGACAATGATTCAGCATAGCGCCGCAAAAATGCATTAGGGATGCCGTCTGGGCCGGAAGAAGACTTCGTTTCTAATCGGAGTAGCATTTCAATGACACGCCCATCAGATACAATGTCTAAAGGTTCAAAGGGATCACAAAGAAAACCGTCATTTCCATTTCCATCAGCTGAGAATACAGAGTGGAAATAATTATTAAAAGCTGTGGCAATGCCCACTCTCTGATATGATTCCAAAACTTAGCAGGGTTACTTTTTATGAATTCCGGGAGGCATTCTGTGAAGTACCGTTTCCTGGCAAATCTAATATTCGAAGAAAGTTCAGCTGCCAGTTCTGCTAAAAGATCTATGTTTGCCCGTTTCGAGCGCTTCAGGTGCTTTACTTTACTCTAGTTAAGGGTGAAACTGGCCGTCCCAACGCGTTTAGTTCACCCCATGGCTATTCACACCCGGCTGAGGTAGTCTGTGCCAACGTTATCTTTTCCCTTAATGCTCTCGACCACGAAGTCGTACTCCTGTAGGAGCAGCGCCCAGCGAAGCAACCGTGAAGCAGTCGCCTCATTTGTTCTAATGCATCGGGTCGATTCTTCTTTGAGATTAGAGTAATGCCGCGAATCTTTGTACTGTTTGTTCATTCTTCAAAGCTGCGGGCGCACGGCTTTGTCGCTTTGATTGCAAGACGCGTTCAGATATATCTAGGTTAATCGCATACAGGCGAAACTGATTCTATGTTGTTCCATAATGCTGTGGTTACTTTGCACGCCGTTTCCCTAATGATCGCTTTCAGCTTTTATTCGAGCATGGTCGAGAGTGGCGAACATGCTGTTGGACGTTCCGAGCACGCTTGCTGCTACGCCACCGTCGAGGGATTCAGTCAATTGTGGGCTTAAGTCAGCTCAAATAAAGAGTTTTGTTGAGACGCCATTTCAGCTGCCTTTCTGCCGCCCTGATTGCAGTCGCCATACGTGACAGTATTTTTTTGCAGACAAGATTGTTCACACCTCTGACCACGTTACTTTGAATGAAAAAATGTGCTGCATTTTCTCTCATGTGTAATTTATTCGTTCTAGTTTCCTTATGGTTGTATTATTTATTATTTTATAACAGTGTTGTAATAATAATGTTCAAATTGTTCTCTTGGCATCACAGTATATATGCGAAGCCCTCCCCCCACCCCCTTCCAAGCCTCAATGGCACTCTCATTAGAGCATTTGAGCATACTAAGTAAATAAATCTCCGGCGAATTATTATTTAGCCGCGAAGGTCCACTGTCTATTTTTCAAAGCCTATATTCCCAAGTATGCAAGAGAAGTTTTTGAAGGGAAGACCGTTGCCCGGAGTGTTTTTTGAATATTTCATTACAGATTGTTAGAATGTATTTATATTACGTCATATAATTACGTTTAGTGAAAATTTTGGGTTGTGTGGGTACTAGAGTGAAAGCTTTCATGAATGCGTCAAGCAGCATTTTTAACGAGTTTCAGGTAGATTTGCCGCTTTCTTAGGCATGTGTGTTGTCATATAACGTTATTTGAAAAAATGTAATTTCTAACTCTCTTTAGTTTGATACTTTAAACATCCTGTTTCTATACGTCGTCGCAAGTTCTTTTTTTTTTTGAAGTGATTAGGTGGTATCTCGTCCAATTCCTTGTCAGCGCAAAGGGGAAAACAGTGAATGGAAGATTATTTAAATGAACAATACTGCTTCCGCTCGCTGCGCAAAATTTGAGAAACAAGTAATATTATTCGATATTTTACCAGTGCCTCCACTCGAACATCATTTAACTTTATATTGTTTTTAAGATATCTGATATTTTGCAGCGAGGGTATTCCGTGTCATGCAAACGTGCGTGTGACTAAACAAATTTTGTCTGGAATGTTGTAGGACACCTTTAGTTTTGAAGCTTCTATGTAGCCTTTCTTTGAGGCCTCTTTTATCAGAAGCACTCATTATCTCAAGAATGTTAAAATACCTTACCTCTGGCTTCACATTCAGGACTTTTGCAGACTAAGTAATTGCCTGAAACACAGATGGTGTAGGGTCCAGATGTGAATACAACTTCACTCATGTAGCAGAAAAGAAACACAAGGGCATCCATAAATAACTGTTTTTTCTAAGTCCTATGCACTGAAAACAGGTTTGTAGGTATCTTTTTTGAAATGAGAAATAAATTGTCGAAGAATCAAGGCATTTGATACGTAAATATCTTGTGCTCACAGCGTGCTTAAAACAGTGTGATGTAAGCACGGAAATATTTCCGTCACTGGTGGCTTCACTTATCGGACCGGAATATTGGAATTTTCCTATCTGAATTCTATTATTATTGTCCTCATTGTTTTCATTCAACTCTCATTTTCTAGCAAGCACTGAGTTACCGTTTTCTTTAAGCTAATATTTTTGTTCAAGATGTCTAAACTTCGTTTCAATGCGCATTTGATATAAATTCTTTAATGCTTCTAACTGGTACTTAAAAACACTCAAACTCTCATATTACGAGTTAATTTAAGCTTTATCATTGATTGTGGCTTGGGTTAACTTTTTCGAGAAATGTTAAGCATTATTGATAGCTCTGGACAAACCAATAATGAATAATTACTTACCGCCTTCATCGTAAAACTCTGCCTCAGAAAGGTCCAAATTTAGTGCCAATATTACAGTAAATGCCAATATGAAGCTCATAGTGGGTAATATTGGAGCTGCATCCAGTGAAACGGTTTCCTGAACGAAAACTGAAGAAAAAATGTGGAAGCGTAATAAATAAAAAGCGGTAAATTTGCCATGCTAATTCTTATAAAACCATGAGGCTTAGGAAAAAGGGTTCATACTTGTTATCGCTCACGAAACGACAATAACAGTGACGCTTAAATTCATCACTTCTTTATAGTTTGTATCACAGCATAAACGAGGGTAAAATATTACTGCCAGTGCATGCTAGAATAAATGACTGTGACATTCACCTGCTCTGGGCTTGGCTCTGGGTTTGGCTACAAAATTTAAAAAAAAATGCGGTCTGAGGCAGAAGCGTCGGCTTTGAATTAAGCTGTCGACTTAAAACATTTTTCAATTGGGCCCGCGAATAACCTTTTAACTCATTAATGCCAATTTTGTCCAGGGGCAACTATTTGAAGAGTATTTTATTTTCTGAGTGGCATCTTGCGCGTTCAGTTATTTAGCTCCAGTTTTGCAAACTTGAAGAAGACTGCGCCTCAGCAACTGAAAAAAAGAATACAGCAAAATCGATTCATGCTGTACAGCATAACGCAATTTGGACTCTACTAGCAAAATTAGGCGCGATTTTTCAAATAATGACTACGTCAAACGCTGCTTTTGGGACACAGGCAACATTATTCTCGAGTAAAAACGAGAAAATGTTTTATAGTGTCATCACGCACGGCGTGCACACAATGCAGTTGCTCAGGAGCACCACTGAGGACTTGTGGGCACGTTGTAAGAACGGGTTTTCGGAAAAGAGACAAGCTCTCTTTATTGACCCACTGCTTACATAATGCACAATCGCGTTCGATTCAGTAGCATTTGGGTATGCTTGAGTTGAAAGAATATAATTAAAAGCAGAAGGAGGTACACGATCCGCGGATGGGGACGTCCGGTAAGTAATTAATCTCTCCGATTGGAAAATATCTGACGCTTACATCGAGAGCGAATAGGAGGACCAATAATGGGACTTGAGGCGAGCGAACTTTTTGTAGATCATTGCCCCTTTCAATTTGTCATGAATCATTGCAACAAAAATGCTACAAAAAGGACGATGGCAACGGGTCACAAAGTGGTCCTGCTGAGGTGCTCTCGGGCATATCTACCAAATCCGGGGACGCTACGAAAACCCGTTTTTGACAATACAAAGACTTGTCTGTCATGAATACTGCGCAAAAATGCGAACTGCAGCCCTCACCGCTGCTGTGCTCAGTAGTGCATTAAGAGCCCACGTTATCCAGGAGCAACATTTCAATACTCACTGAAAAATAACACTTTTTTCCATTTTTTCATGATATTAAGTCAAAACTCAGGCTGTGTTTTGCTTTCCAGCTGCATGCATTTCATAACAATCTTTTGGTCATGAAAGTGTTAACGAATAATTTTCTAGTAAAAAGATTACTTTCGTAGCAAGGAATCGCAATTACAGCGGACGTAAGAGAACAAGCCATGCTAACTACTTTGCTGCTTAACTAAGATCGAATCATTTTTATTTTACCTGTCATGGGGGAAAAAACGATACGACACCCTGACGGCTCTCTGCCCCTCGGTTGGTAATGCAGGCGGCGCATTGGCCCTCTTTCCCACGTATTTGGAAAAAATCGCTGACAGCTATGACGCGGCGCTCCTCGGAAAGTCGTCAGTGGCCGCAGGGCTGCGCGTCTGCGCAAATGACAAAGGCTTCGGTTAAGGGATACGTCGACACATTCCAACCGTCGGTGGGACAGGCTGTCGCCCTTCTCCAGCCCAGAAAGGCAAATACCAAATCCGAATGAGCACTTGGAAACGACAGTGCTATAGAATTTTCTTGATAGCACTTTGAACGATCACGTTCAGGCAGCGCTTTCCTCTTTTTGCGTTTTTCAGTCAAAGTGCTTATACGACGAGTTACCAGCTGGGCTTCACGACCGGAAGAATTAGACCTCTCTAGAAGCAAGTATGGATGGCAACGAGCTGCTCGTCTCTCTAGCCCATCCATGCTATATGCGTCTATAACGAAACCGGGTTTTAAATGCCAAGCGGCTGCTTTCACAACAGTCCTCCGACCCATTGTTATTATGGCAAGCAAGCGCCTACACCCGCGGCAGGATTTATCTACGAGCGACATGCGGTGTCTGCATTTGCGAAAATCTAACCAGGTGCGGTGAGGAACCGTTCACGAGAACCCAGTCGCACGTCTAACCTCTAGCCGAACTCGGTGTGAGGAAAGTATGCTATATCTCGCTGTAAAAAGACATCAACGAGTTAGCAGTAAAAGGAAAAGTAGAAGAATAAATAATCTCGCTATTTAAGACATATTCCGCGGTAGGAATTTATACGTTATCTGTGTTCAGCAGGAGCAATTATCGCATGCGTATAATTACTTTCAATAGAAAATATTTGACAGATTTTGGTCTGGTTGGTAAAGGAATCGAATTTATTTGCGAAAAGAACGGCAACCAAGAATTAGGTAACAAAACTGTTCAAAAGTTTCTCGAGTGCGAAACAGCAATAAAGGGTACAGTAGCTACAGAGCACACAGGCAAGCTATCTGATAAGACGAAACTCCTAACAACGAAACACGAAAATATGAAAGCTTCCACCCCAATAGATGGGATAGAGCTGACAGAAACAATGTCTAAGATAATAAAGAAGCGTAGTTAAGAGCTTGCGGAAGTGTACTTCTTAGAGAATCTGGCTGTAAATATGTGAGAAAGCCTAAGGCACCTCTAAAAGATATTATTCAGTAAAAAAAATGTACACTCCAAACAACCATGAGGGAGAAATCAATATTAATGAGCCGAAAATTGTTAAAGTAGTTGGAGAAGTTTGCACACACCTTCCAAGCAGCCTGAAAATCACAGAGCAAATGATCAAACCGAGGGTATGGAAGAATTCGACATCCCACACTGATCTATATAAAGGGAACATTTCTCTCTGAAATCTCGCCACCCAGTATACGCTGCGCCTAATTGCCTTTAACGTGCAGGAACGTTAGAATGCTACCATTATCGTTGTTCACAAGAGCGGGGATACCAAGCACATAAAAATTACAGGCCGTTTAGCTTACTCTCGCTTCTTCGGAAGAAAGGAGATATTAAGTACTTGAAAAAAAAAACAGACCGCTTAGCTCACTTTCGGTTGTTCAAAAGATATCTACTAAATATACTGTGTTAATTGCTGACCGAATTTCAGCAACCCAAGACGTATTTCAACCTAACAATCAGACTGGCTTTCCCAAAAAATTTTCCACTACAAACAACCACGTGGTATAGAAATGTGCCGAATGTGCCAAAACATTATATGTAGCATTCACAGAGTACGATAAAGCATTTGACTCGGTCGAAACCTCAACACTCATGCCAGAATTGACTAGCATGTGTTAAGAGGAGGTATAAGTTAGTATATTTGAAAACATTTGCAATGGCTCAACAGTGACCACAGTATTCCACAGGCAGATCATAAAACAAAATTAGACTCGGTGTCAGGCTAGGGGCTATGATATACCCGTTACTATAGCATGTATTCGAAACAGATGTGTAAATCTTGTAGATAAAGTATAAATAAGAAAACCTTAGCCGTCTACAATTTTATGTTGACTGTGGTTTGAGTAACTGTGGAGCCGAATCAGAAGTGTTCTCGAGAACATAGACAACAAAGTTAAACGGTTCGTCCTAAATAATATTAAGAAACGTAAGTCATGTTCAGCAGTCTCAGATGGGAAAACTAGTAAACTGTAGGCAGCGAAGCATTGCAAGTGGATCCGGAGCGATCTCGTAAAGAACGTAGTGTCCGCTGACCCAGACCATGAGCGTGAAGTAAACAGGGGCATAAGGTTAATGTGCATGGAGCATTTGCAATGTAATCTCACATCGTAAATACCAGTTCACTAGTATCCCTGAAGAATATTTGTGGTTTATAGGGGCTTACGTCCCTAAGCGACTGAGGCTATGAGAGACGCATTAGTGAAGGGCTGCGGAAATTTTGGCCACCTGGGGTTCTTTAACATACACTGACATCACACAGTACACGAGCCTCTAGAATTTGACCTCCAACAAAATTCAGCCGCCGTGGCCGGGATCAAACCCGCGCCTTTGGGGTCGGCAGCCGAGCGCCATAACCAAAACTCAACAGTAAAGCAGGAACTTAAATGGTTCGGAACACGTTTTAATTTTGTACTCAGGACAGCACAGCGAGCGAGCTGTGAAAAAGAAAAATTGGAGGAAACTTAAGCTTCGCCTTTAGGAGTGTAACGCGACAGCTTGTTGCAGCTCTGCCAGGGAGTCCACGGAACGCCATCGCCCGGTCGGCGCGACGCCTTGCCCGTTAGTCAAATCGCTCTGCTACGTACGCTGATACGGATGCGCGGAGCGGCAAACCACGTAGAAACGCTGCCAGGTGCCTTGACGAAACACGCGGGACTCAAGTTGCACTCGTAGTTCGTCGGCGCATCGTTGTCGACGAACCCGATGCGATGAACGCCAGCATAGCTTCCGCGCCGAACGAACGGGCAGCAAGCCGCAAGCTTCGTGATGAACGTGCTTTGGATGTGCGGTGCGTTGTTCGCCGCTCAGCGCGTGATTACTGCGTGCCCGCACGGCCCCACTGCGCCAGAATGAGACGACCGGGAGGAGCTGCCGTCGAGCGCCATCTGTGGGGGCAGTGGCGTACATTGCGAGAAGAAGGATTTTACCGCTCACGGGGAGGAGGAGGAATTTTCGCTCGCGGCCGACGCCGACGACAACGGCTTTTCTGCAACACGAGCTCCTTTACGCTGTCGCCTTAAAATGTATAACAAAAGTTAACTTACATGAAGAGAATGAAGTTGATCAGGGCAGAAACGCGATTTGCTGATATTCCAATAGCGCACCGCAGCGGTAGCCTAGTGGTTTGAGCATCCGCCTCACATACGGGAGGTGTCGGGTACTAATGCCAGTGCCGTCGGGTACCCATCGGTGATACAAATGGCACAAACTTTCCCCTGCTCTGATGCTCGGCTCCTTTAGAGTGAAATGTTTAGGAAATGGGTCTCCGACCCCACCTTGTCAAAAGAAAACTACGTTGTGCCATGGCGCTCTTTCGCCAAAGCTGCCCTTGCGTCATAAAAATTCAACATCACCATCATATCCCAATCGCAGGCAAAAAGAAATGGGTATGGGAAGGCTCCATAATGCGTTGACAAGATAATCAAACGTTTCTACGAGAATATAGTGGATTCCAAATCGCTCAAGCGCTTAAGAGAGGCCATAGAGGCTAAGCTATTTATCCTGATTATAATGATGATTAATTTCAACTCAACATCACCATATTGTGTATGCAGCAACTATGCCACACCCAAGTCTCGTGTTTAGCAGTACTGAGCATCAGTTCATCTTAGTGAAAATTTGAAGCCGTTACGGTTCTGACATTCATCGTCACCAAGCCATCTGGTTCGCTGCAGATCTTAGGGTGAGAAATCAATGAAGGCGAAACTACATTTGGAAAAGGTATTTCTGCACCTCTGCATAGCCATATGTAGAGTGCCGACAACATTTGCATAAACGTTTGCGCAGTGACATGGGTCTGTGTACGTTCCGCTTTCAGAGCAAAAGCTCCACTTCTCGCATGTAAAGCTGAAAGTCAAAGTGGCACTTCGATTTGACCTCTTAATGTAGGCTCACCAGAGGTGTGGCTGTGACGTCATACACGTAACTTGTCGCAGCTCTTACCACTCGTCCCGCCGATTCGACGACCGCATCTCCGAGCGCTCGCTCTCGCTTCGTGACTAAACACGTGATTGGCTTTTGCTCAATAAAAGATTAACTCCGGTTTAACTACTGCTGAGCCTGACTAGAGTTCGAAAGTTGTGGTGTGTCGGGCAAACAGACGCGGCTTGTCATCTATAATATTGTGTTCCGCACTGGCAAGTGGCACTTAAATTAATGGCCGTTCGCTACAGGTTGGTCACGCAATGAACGCTCCGGCCTATTGCTGCAGGGCCACGTGTCTGCCACAACATTGTAAGAGCTGATGCATGCAGCCCACATATCTCTCTCACAAACGCCACGTACCTCAAAGCGCGGTTGAGGCGTCTACTTACCCAGGGAGACGGTTACGCGCCCTTCGTTTGAAAACTGAAAATTAGTTTTTTTGCGAAAGGAAATGGCGCAGTATCTGTCTCACGTCTCGGGGGACACATGAATCGCGCTCAAGGGAAGGAATTAAGGAGGGAGTGAAAGAAAGGAAGAAAGAGGGGCCGTAGTGGAGGGCTCTGGAGTAATTTCGACCACTTGGGGATCTTTAACGTGCACTGACTGCGCACAGCACACGGGTGCCTTAGCGTTCCGCCTCCTTCGAAACGCGGCCGCTCGGGTTTGAACCCGGGGCTCTGGCTATCATCAAAATCATCGGAGTCTAGAACGTTGTCAACGCCAACGCCAATTAACACAAGGAACGCCGAAGGCCTAGAGTTTCACTGCCGCGTTTCTTCCACAACGTTGTCAATGCCAACGCATGAAGCGCAGATCTGTCATTACTGCCACGTAGCTTAAAGCGAGACTGAGGTGTCCACTGTCCCAGAGGGCCAGTTATGCGCCTTTCCTTTCCATTCGAAGCTTCCGCTCTTTATCGGTTTCGGCATAGCTGCAGCTGGGCGACGTCACGTGGTTCTTCTTGGTTTAAGGTAATATGAAACACATGCCGAACAAGCTATGGAAGGTAGTATAAAGCTTTCACTTTAAATGGACAGCACTCACCGCCTAGACACAACCGAGAGTTGGAGCCAGAATCAGTCGCCGGAACGAGTCCTTCGACTGAGCAATAGAGACGCCCGGCTACTTCTAGCGATGTCTACGATAGAGAGCGTCATGAAGCCGCCTTGGCTAGAGATAAGTCGCGAAAGCGGGCTCGTGCAGTTGATTAAACCGATGATTAACGGGAGGTACGTCTGGAGACGCCGCGACACAGGCAACAAGAGTGTCTCAAACGGAAAAGAACAACGGAGGCTGCAAACGTCTCCGCGTCGACATCGGGCACTGGTTGGTTGCCAGTGAAAGCGTTCAGCCTACTCCGATGCAGGTTGACATAGAGTCGAGTCGTTGCCTGACAGATCACGCCATTCGTTTAGGTAAGTGTGCGTCTGCTATTGATCGCTTCCATGGGGAATGCACAGAGAACCCGTTTGGCCACGTGTGCAGTGTATGCGGTCGAGTGTGGTTTCAACGAAACTTAAACACGACGAGTGAGCCAATGCTTACTACGCTTCGCAGTGCACTTCCGGGTTGGGACCAAGACATTTTGCCTACGTCGAGTATCTGTAGATTTTGCAAGGACTTCCTCACCAAGCAGAAGATTCCACTGTATATTGTGAGCAATGGCTACAAATGACCGCCTGTGCAGGCCGGCTTGCGAATGCTTAGCGATGTGGCCAGACGGTCGCTATCGCCGCGGGCCCCGTTCCTGCAAATCCACACCGACTAATGAACTGGCGAAGCGGCCAGTTCGGAATCAGGGTTTCGATTGTTAACGTTCCGGTCTAGACACAGAGTATGCTAATGCAACTTCCGAAAGATTTGATTACAGCGATTCGACAGAAGAGTGCCTGGAATTGGATTTTTAAAGGCCCGATTAACTGTAGCGTAGGCTCGTCGTTAGACCAACGGACAGTCGTTTATGACGGCTACTATGTTAACCGTGGCGCCACGCGAGGGTAAACAACCGGTTAGCGTTCTGTTCGACACCCACGCCGAACTGTTCTCTTTCTCTGAAATTTACCTCTGGAACGCGCCTGACATTATGTCGGTAACTAAATCGACGCCATTTACAATGGCTTCTAGCGAGATACGACGCCTTGAGGCGCGGCGCCATGCTGACGCACATTCTTTACATATCCATGAATGTGATGCATTACCCCTTGTCTAGCAACGTGAACGCCTTGTGTAGGAACATTCAAGATCCCCGGAGCCTAACGCGGTCTCACGTTGAAGATGCTGAAAAGGTGAAACGACTAATACACAATGACCTAAGAATAGCACACCGATACACGCAGGAAGAAAGATTTTCACAGCGATCAGACAGTTGGGTAATCCGAGTGTGTTTCTAATGCTCTCAGCTTCGACTCTGCATTGGCCTTCGCTTCTGAATTTTCATAACAGTTTACAGTTTGAAGGTTCGACCGTCGGAGATGGCTGTAGAGGATGAAAACGAAATGTGTAGGAAAAACGCGGCAACACGGTTAACAAGGATCCGACCACATGTGTGATCTACTTGGATCATACGGTTAGGATGATAATGAACATCCTGCGGAACTCGCAGGTTAGCCCGATTAAACCATACCACGTGGTGGAAAGTTTCAAAAGAATTAGTTTCCAACTCCGGGGTAGCCCGCATGCGCACTTTCTTCTTTGGCTGAATGATGCGCCCAACGAAGAAGATGAAAACGACAACATGCCAAATATGTTGGCCATGACAGAAGTTTGTCTACATAGCCGTCTAAGTGTCACTAGCCTTCAGGGCCTCTACATCACCAACAGTGAGGAAGACGGCCGTTTTCACCATCACATGAAGAACGTCGACGGAGATTTGACCGCTGAATTTGCGCGGCTAGAACAACATTCGCTAGCTACAACGTGGACCGCTGTTTGAACCTCCTATTCTCTGCCGGCCAGTGTTAACCGTCGCTTTGATAAATACTAGGTCTCTGAGAGCGCACGCGCAAGATATTTGCCTTGTCAGGCTCGTCAACCTAGCTGTTGTGGTGGTTTGAAGTAGGTTGGGTTTAAGGCGGTTTAACGGCCCAAGGAGACTGAGGCTATCAGGGATGCCATAATGAAAGGCTCAGTCCCAAAGGGACTGAGGTTATGGGGGACGCCGCAGTGAATGGCTCCGGAAATTTTGACCACCTGGTGTTCTTTAGCGTGGCCTGAAATACTGCAGAACACGGACCTCAAGAATTTAGCCTCCATCGAAATTCAACCGCCGCAGCCGGGATTGAACCCGCGTCTTTCGAGTGAGTAGTCGAGCACCATAACCACTGTACCCCTGCAGCCGATGTGGTGGTTGCCACGGAAACCGCTGATCTCAAAGATGAGGTCGTTCTAATGCTTCGCTACAAACGGTTGGCGGCGGCTCACTGGTCTGGATAACGCATTAGAATGCCGGGGTAGCAATCTATGTCACTCAAGATCAAACTTGCGAAGAATTCATTTCTGCCATGCAGTCCAGACACGGAGTCCTGCTCGGTAACCTGGAAGAGCGGACTGATTGCAGGCGGTGTGTACATTGCGCCCAACACCACCGTCGCAGACGCCTTGGAGGTGGTGCATACGTGTATACCATGCTAAGATGTTCAAGGTCGGTCGATACTACTGTTCAGAGATGTCATCAAGACGGAGTCTAGCTTCGTTGTGAAAATGTACGAACAGTTCGGCCTAACTCTCGCCTCTGACCTCGAGGTTTCAACAACACAGAGGAACACCGCGTTGGACCTGGTGCTCCCCACGTTCCCGCTTGGATGTGGCCTGGATGTTTCGGGAAGTCAAATTCTTGCGAAATACTTCACCGATCCTAAAGCAGTTTTTGGTATAATCTCCAGAAAAGTCCGAGCTTCACACAGGGTTGAAGAATAATGATTGACCAAGGCTTGAAAATTAAAAGTTCAAGCAAAGCTAAACCGTGTGCAACTACGCTTAATCAAGATTTTGCTCCGTATAACCCCGCTCAGGCCAGTTCAGCCACACCCATTTTTCAGCAACAGTGCGTGATGTGAGTGCACATGCGTTTGCGCCAAGATATTAGTGTGCAGAGCACTTCTCTGTAACTGTGCGTGTTGTGTGTGTGCGCAGCATATGTGTCCATGCAGGACATAATGTGCATGAGGAAGACGTGCGCTCCATATGCTGCATGTCGTCTCTCCAGGTTAATGCCACACAAATGTATGCGTAGTCTCATCTAACCAAGAGCACTCCAAACAATTCATTGTATTATGACATAATCACCCTCCATTCGCACCCTAACTCTCCTTTTACCTTCACTTTCCTTTTTCCCCAGTGTGCAATACCAGGTCAGAGTCCCCTTTGCGCCGGCCGACCTCTCCGCCTTACCTTTCATTAGAATACCTTCTCTGTCTCTTGCCACAATGCAATAAATTGTACAAAAGTTTGAAGCTGAATATGCACTTTGTTAATGCAGTCACAGGCTGTAATTTGTGTTAGAGAGCAGGTTGGTGGCCGTTCAGGTTTCTAGTCCTTCTCCATTCCATAGTTTACATTTCATGCCTTTCCTTACTTTTACCAAGCGTATTATGAATGCCACATTCATTTCCTTTTCGAATTTTTATAATTATCCAGCATGCTTATTACGCCTAATGCCTAATACGAGAGGTTTGGGCAAATGAGCGTAACGGGGTATACGGTCCAATTTTTCTGCATCGCAAAATCTGAAGGGCTGCTCTAAATCACGCTACTTGCGTTTTACGCATACGGGTCTGGTCATTGCCAGTCTATAAAGTGGGAGTAAGGCACGCCATGTTGGCTTCGCTTCTTGGCTGTCCTGACTTTGCAAGCTGGGTAAAAAGTTAGAATGTTCATGGATTCCTCTTCACTGAATGAATTGGCAGTACAGGCTTTTATCCTCACTCTACACGAAATCTTAGTGTGGTGATTTGTTGAAAAAAGTGTGTATTTTGACAATTACTAGCTGCCTCACGTTTAGAATGACATCAATTTTTCAAACTTAATAGATTGTTTTAAGTCAAATGACAGTTACGAGCGTGTAAAACGAATATTTCAGCGTTAGGTGTGGTGTGAGAGCAAATAATCTTTGCACACATGTTGCTTCTTTTCCCGCAAAATCATTTAGCCGTGTGCCCGAGTGCACTGTCACCAAGTGCATCAAAAAATATTAAATTGCTGATTTTCCACAAAGCAGGCTGCACGCAGCGGAATCGAACAAGTGAAGTTAAGCGGCTGCGTTGCAAAACGGCTCGGGCTTGTAAGCCGCATAAGTTCATTCGATGCTGCAATCCGTCGAGACCGAAAATTGAATTTTAAGACATTTTTCAATGCCTAGGAGCACTAAGGAATGCTGCCTGCCGTATGCACGTAATACCTGCTGGACAAGACACCGTTAAATCAGCGATAATACTCGCCGTTGCCTTTAAAGAACGCGTGAAAGCCATGCTGCAGATAATTCAATAACTGTGGTCATCCCAAAATAAGGAAACCAACTTCCTGCCAAAGCCACATTGTGGGAGCGGTTAAAAAGTAGAAGGCGCGGTTATCGTTAGAGCCATCAGACTTGAAGAAAGTTATCCGTAAGGAGCAGTACCACATGCACACGTTTGAGGATATACCACGACGTCTTTTTGGTGTGAAGTACTCTTAGACTTTGAGGAAACGTAGTTGCTCTAGCAGGGGAAGCTGGACGAGCGAAACTAATGGCTTTGCAACATGAGCACTCAGTGTAGAATATGTAGGTTTGCGCAAGCCATTTTGCATAACGTAACCTCAAGATGTTTTTCGACGAGCAATGCACGGAGCCTTAGGGCGTGGCTGGTGTTGCCGTTGTCATGGAAAGCATAATTATCTGCAAAAAACTAGGAAGGAAAAAAACAAAAACCTGCTCAAGGTACTGGTGCTTTTCACAGAACAGAATTTGATGTTGAACAAAGAAATGCAACTTTTTGCAGCCCTAAGTACAATATATTGGTGATGTACCTATAGCGGAGTAGATTCTGTGTCGACACTCTGTGAGTGGAGGACGTTCTACAAGTACAACTACTAAATCGTAGGTAATTTTAAGTTTTCCTCGGGACTATAAACTTTGTGCCGCGCTTGGTTTCTAATATATCTGCCGTGTCTGCGTGACTTAAACAGCATACAGTGACCGCCCCGAAGTTGCAAGTACTTCAAGCATTGCAGCCACCAACGCCTGCCGCAACGATTAGCATGTTGAGGATAGACTCCTGCTTCGCACTCTAAAGTGAACTTCTTTCGCACGGTCGTTAGCAGCAGTTGCACGTAACGTCTAGGTCTCTTTGGGTACGTTGGCTAATGGGTACGAAATTAAACTGAACCTGGAGCTCGAACACACGAACCACGTTTGCAAGATCAGGTGTTCGAAAGTTAGTTTTAACCTGAAAGAGCACAGCGAAGATTCCAGAGCCTACTCCCCACGCACATCTTAAATAAGGCCGGGCGTGGGGCGGAAGGCGATTGCGCAGAATTTCCTTTCTCCACTTAGAAAGTGGAGAAAGGAAATTCTTCCACACGTTCTGACTCTTCCATCTCCCACTATTATCTTAAGGTGGAGAGTATTACTGTACTCTCTACTTTGCTAACTGACAACTGAGGCGGTGGCATGTCGCGAAGAGGACACCAGCCCCAGCGACGGCGGCGGTAAACTAAGGAATGACCTAGTATAAGCTAACGCTGCAATGAAAATTGGTTATTTATAAAAGGCCAGTTTATTTTAGAGCAAAACGTCTTCATAGCTTACAATTGCTTAATGCTGTGGAAACAATTTCTCGCCTTTTCTCCTTTTTTTCCTGCCGCACAGGCACTACGTATTTGGCAGCGATACAGCATTTTCTTCTCTGCGTAGGATCGTCCCTAAGGTCAACATGATCGTACAGTTAGCCTTTTCCTAGAAGCGACCTTAGTTACTTTAGGAAAACCTCTCTGGCCAGAACTTTTCTTGCTTTTTGTGCACCACTAACATCCAGGTGCTTATTGTGGTTCGTGGCAATAAACTCTACTTGCATCTCTAATGTGAGCTGGTGTTTGGCCAGACTACATATAGCTCGCACTAGGTATAGAATGGTGAGGTTTTTGTCCCTTCAGTGTTCTGGGGAGATTCGTACTATATATACAGTGCAGATTCGCTTCTGCACTCTCCTTGGGTATGTTAATAAAATTGTAGCTATCATGCACAGCACTGTAGTTATCCTCCCCATTCTTTGCGATCATCTGATATTATAGAATGTTCTGCTCTTGAGGTCTTTACAACTCGAAGTGCGAACTGCGCCTGTCGAACATGTAAGGATGCTTATATATTTCTTTGTTACCTTTAGCAGAAACGTCTTTACATATGCTACAATCTTTTTCCTCATTCACAATTGAGTACAGCCATGAGGTAACTGATCACTAAATGTACACGTCACCAGGCATTGCAGTAATATTTGGAGATATGCACGCTTCTTCAAGCAACTGCTTTTTTGAGGTTGTTTCGAAAGAATGCGAAGTCCAAAAACTTGTCTCCGTGGTGGCTCAGTGGTTATGGCCTCGGCTGTTGGCCCGAAAGACGTGGATTCAATATCCGCCGTGGCGGTCGAATTTCTATGGAGGCTTAATCCTAGAGACCCGTGTACTGTGCGATGTCTGTGCGCGTTAAAGAACCAAAGGGAATCGAAACTTCCAGACACCTTTGCTACGGCGTCTCTTATAGCCTAAGTCGCTTTGGGACAATAAATGCTCATACTCCATAAACCAAACCAAACCGACAATAATCTCTAGTATGCGCAGCGTTAAATATATGATCTTGAAGAGGACATTCTTCGTTAAAGGGAAGCTGAAGCACTTTTAGAAAAAAATGAGTTCTCTGCGTCATTATATAGCTTTTAGTCCGCTGAAAAAGAATATCTCACTCAACAAGAGCGTAAATACACGCAAAAAGCTGTTTTTTAGAAGAAAACGCGCCCCATCGCCTCAGGGCGCCGAACGAACGCACCTCTTGCACGCGATTGGCCGGGACTGTCGTGACGTCATCCACGGGGATCTCCGGCCGGCACCGACGGCGTTGCTGCGTAGCGCGTTGCTTCAGCTGGCTTTTAAGGACTACATTTCGGAAATAATGGATAATTCAAGCGGTTTTAAACAGTTTGGAATTTCACCATGCATGTTCGAGCCATCAGCAGCTTCAGAAAACGGTGGAAACAACGACGCCGCGGAGTGCGCGGGCAACGAAAGTCAAGTCGCGACATTTTCACGTGTTGGGAATCTCGACTGGATAGATGAATGTATGGATGACAGCTTTTATTTCCGCCGGAAAAGGAGGCCCCTTACTACTCACCGCCCCCGTCACGCAGGCCTGGAGGGCGGGGGCCCAAGCCCCCATGACTAAAGGCTAACAAAGAGATTTTATCTCTTCGAGGCCTCAGCCGCCAGGCGGATTGGCTTGTTTCTGCCGAGCGTATTCTTCACTGCGCAGCAGGGCTTCCCAACTTTCTCTGCTATCAGTATCTACGTCGACTTCGTTGTAGTCAGCTCATTCCCATATTCTCTGCTTCCGGGTAATTGTGAAACCGCCGGACTCTCGGACCTGGACGAGCGAGCGCAAACCTATTCCGAATTCGTTGAAAACTAAAGACTAAACCGAAAACTGGTGCCATCGCCAGATAAAAAGCTAAGTAATAGAGAAGCGACCCCATGGCGGCGCCTGCAAGCCGGAAATTTCGTTAACCCAGTATGGGCCTTTCACGTCCTACCAGGGTAACACGAAATCCAAATCACGACTGATACGTATGTTTTGCGTAGGTGCACGCGCGTGCATTTCTTTTGTGTAGGTGCATGTGCAAGTGGCAATAAAAAAAGTAAATCGCGAGGAAACATAGTTGTGCACCGCTGCTGCATAAAAGCCTGGCCACCAACTTCTTTACGGCGACAGCTAGTCTGTGTGTCTTTTCCTGGTCCTGCGTCTTTCTTTCTCTGTTTTTTTTTATCTTGACCAACTTCTTGTAACGCCTCTAAACATGATCTAAATCAGATCACCGGCATGCTTACATGAATCACGCGAGGTAAAGCATTTGTTTGTTCATTTATTATTAGTTACTTGCCTAATTGCTCCCTAATGCCTTTAGAGTTACAAAAAAATGCCAAACTGGATGGGTTGAAGTGGGTTCACTGCTGTACTGCAGCGCGATAAGATGTGGAGACCGGGAGGAAGCTCCCGCGTGCGCTGTCTTCCTGTCGCATGTTCGGGCTACTGTTCAACCATGAAACTTCAGCACTTACCCCCGTGCGTTTTTTTTTTGTTGCGTGCTGAACATGGTTTTGAAGAATAATTATGGCTGCGTCTCGGAGCTCGCAGTGCTACTAATCAAAACTAGTGTGCTGCGAGATATAGCTGCTGATGTTGCGCATCAAGATAACCAGCAAAATTACTTGTGGATGATATACATTTATGTGTACTGCGACTCGACCACTTTGCCGTTCTGAATCAAGGACAAACTTGTATGAATTCTGGCGCCATTGTCGATCTGCAGCCATGTCCAAGCGCTCATGAATGCAAATGTTTGCTTTGCTCAAGTATACTAGGCTTACATAATCACTTTTTTGCTCACTTAGGTACAGCTGCGTGTGCTGCACGCTGACGAAAGATTAAGAGAATTGCTTGTGCTGCCATGAGGTGCAAGCAATCAGGAAAAAGCAAGAAGGCACACAGTGCGTAACGAGCCTAAAGGAGTTCAATATTTTGTGCCTCAAAGACAGTGCTGAAAGTGGCCTTGGCTCAGCATGGATGTGAACCAGCTGGAAAAGGCAAAGAGTTTACAAACAAGTAAGAAAGTAATATAACGAAAAGAGAAGTATTGATGCACATATTTTGTGCAGGCAGTTTCGGCATGCTGCGTACCACCAGATTGTCTGGTGAACGTGGAAGAGGCTGGGGAGAACAACTGAAGGATTCTACCACGCTGTGTGCTGAGCGCTGTTCGAAAGAAGTACCATGCCAAAACTGGCTTATACACATGTAGGCTTCAAGCATTGCACAGATCCCCTGAACCAGAGAAAGTGAATGGCACTGGCAGAAGATCACGTTGATCTGTGGTTCGCCTCCAAAGTGTGGGCTGCAGCGAAGCAAGCGCAGCCGGACGGCCGGCCGACTCTCCGTGAATGGCGTCACTTCCGTCAGTTCTCCCTCTCTGCCGTCCCCCCACCCGGCGCTTCCGGAAGCGACGAGGGCGTGCCGGCGGCGGGTTTTTAAGAAGCGATTGCAGCTTTTTTTTTTTTGGACAGAATCGGGAAAAAATTTACACACATGATTTTCAAAGTCCTTTCTTCCCGACCACAGCGTTTCATGCGATTTGAAAACCGCTTCAGCTTCCCTTTAATATCGCGGCTCTGTACCATACCTTTCATTGATGTAAATACATAGCACAAGTGTAAAATGGCTGGAAATCAAAATTTGCGGCACTATTTTTTTGCCTAAACGTTGTTTTAGACGTGGAAAATAAAGGACACATATAGTAGCGCTAAAAACATATCTCCATACAATTTTTGCATATGCATCATTTTTTGCATAAACGTAATTACACACGACATATCATTTTTCTTGTTGCAAAAATAGTTTTATCGCTGCTTATTCCTTATTTTTAGATGTGTACGTCCCTGACAAGATCTCGATGTGTTTTAGTGTCACGATCATGGATGAGTTTCAAATATCAATGCATTTAAATGGCTTTAATGAAGGCATTTGAAGCAGATGTGCTCCAAATTTAGATAGAGTACTGTTTTTAATAAAATTCAGCTACTTGCCATAGTACACGTCCAGAGTGAAAACCGCATATGAATAAATCATGTCTTCTGCCGACACTTACCTCCCCTGAAATTCTGTGAGATCGCCTCGTCGAGTCAGCCAGAAGCGGTGTCAGCAGACCCATTTATATTCAGCCATCCAGCCTATACTCCTGAAGTAAGCATTGTCTTCTACTTGTTGCCAAAGCAACGCTTCCTCATTCGACATTGATCTATGACCCGAATTGTATGGAAGATCATTCTGAACTCATAAAATAGCAACAATTTTTTTTATGAAAAGAACTTTATTTATAATCTTTGAACACCATACAGATTGTGAGTTCTGGAACTGCGATGGAATGGGAAAATTAAAATATTTTATTCTCGTCTACGATTTCGCAATGAAATACAAATGCGCTTCAGAATAAAAGCATTCTTTCGGATTTCACGGACTGCTGTTATCGTAGCTGATCTCTTGCTCTGGCGCCATTGTCAGCATAGATTTACTGGCGTTGCAGACTGGAAGAAATACTTGCATATACGAGCTAGAACTTCGTGCCCTAACGGCTTAATCAGCCAACGCCGTTGGCTCAGTGGTTATGGCGCTCGGCTGCTGAACCGAAAGGCGCGGCTTCCATCCCGACCGTGGCGGTCGAATTTCAATGGAGCCGAAATTCTAGAGGCCCCTGTACTGTACGATGACAGCGCACGTTTAAGAACCCCAGGTGGTCGAAATCTCCTGAGCACGTGACTACGGCGTCCCTCATAGTCTTAGTCGCTTTGGGTCGTAAAACCCCAATAAACCAAAAACAAACAATAATCGACATTAATTGCTCGTTACATCATGTCTAGTTACATATGAAGTCTACAGAAAAAACCGCTTCATCAACGGTGAAAAAATGCCACAAAATATCTTTCCAGCTGTAGCACTCATCGTGAAAGCCATACGCGGAGAGACGGTGAGGTACATCACATGCTGGTTTGGAATAGTGATATGTTGATGTTGATAAAAACTACACAACGCATATTCAGTACAGCGTTTCCCCATGAAGTGCTAAGTGAAGTATTTAAGAAGTTGTAAATCAGCCACTGAGTAAAAAAGTTCAGTAAAACAAGAAATATTTTCGAGTGCAAAAAACTTTCTGCACTAATATTACAATAATAAAGGTCATGTGCTGCGAAACTGCCATCTGTGACTTCATAGCCTTAACTCTCACCGAGATATTGAAGTGAAGTGTTCGTGGGCCACAATACCTTGTTCTCGATTATTTTATTAAACAGCCGACAAGCTTTGTTTGTGCCGTTTCCAGACCATAATTTACTCTCGAGCATTTAGGGCATTGTAGATATGTGTATCCTTTTGCACGGGTTTCCTCGCTTGCTACTGCAAGTAGGATTTATGGGTATTTGATTTGACAAAGTTTCTTCCTCTCAAGAATACCTACGGAGCTCTTATTCTCGGCTAACGTGCGCTTAAATAGGTCTTCTATGCGTAATTGCATGTTTCCCTGTTTTGCATTGTGCGTGGTAAATTTGATGAAGCAAATGGAGAGCAATATACACCAAAAATATGTTAGAACTGAATATTAAACGTATAAAATTAATATGAAGTTTCAGGTAAGACTGCTCATTCAAAATAGAGGTGGAGCCATCTCGAAACATATCTATGTTCGTTATCTAGCCGTCTCAGCTCTCCATCTAGTATAGCCACCACTGGCTGACCTGAATGTGACGCCAGTTTTGAGGACTGCATTCGTACATGTATTTTGAGCAACAGTTTGACGTACAGCGTTTCGGGAGTTGTCAAAGGTTTTCTCATTGCGTAGAACTTATAGGTGCCAATGAAGTCCGAGGCTAACCTGCGAGAAGATTTCGAACCGACGACATATGCACCTTCAATTATATACCCTGGCAGTCTATCTTCTAAGCCGCCGTACAGATGTGCACCGAGATGTGAGACAGATACTGCGCCATTTGCTTTCCTCAAAAACCAATTGTCTTGTAAAATTTTGATGCAACCATGCGTCATACAGTCTACTGGCTCATTTAATACGAGTTCTCGTTTGACATAGCATATATCTGCAATTCAACTTTGAGCATAGCTCGCAACATTTATTCGAACCAAGTGTCCCTGTGTTTCGTCCGACTTTTGTGGACATAAGGTTTGTGGCACCAGCTTTTCGAAGCGCCTCTTTGTGTTATTTCTCAGTGCGCGAACCGCGTCGAGGTTGAACACTAACGATAGCGATGGTGGTGTCGGTGAAAAACATTTATTTATGATTATTTTACCTTGAAAGAGTGGGAACTGGCCTTAAGGGCCAGCCTCTTACAAATAACAGGAGGGGTACCTTGCTGTCGTGAAAAACTTTATTATTGGCGGAGTCCTTATAGTTAATTTCATATATTATAGTCATAGTTCATATATTTCAGAGTTGGGTTGAATCCTGGTGGTGGGTGGTGACTGGCAGCCCGTGTCTGATGGTGACCTTCTCGCCCACTACATCAGCCTCAAGTTGCGAAGCCGGGTAGGAGCAAGAGATCACAACCTCCCACGCCCCTGGTTGCGGTTGTCGGCAGATTAACATAATGTGGTTGAACGTGGCTCTCGGGGCCACACAGAGGGAACATTCGGGAGTGTGACAAGGAGGGAAAAACAGCGCATATTAGTGCAATATGCGCTGGGGAGGGAAAGGTTCGAGCCTGGAGTTGTCGCCAGGTCGTCTCTTGTAGCTGTTTTTTCAACGATATGTGTGGCGATGGGGGGGGGGGGGGGGTGTAAAGCAGACGTTCTTCGCGGTAGTGTAGCGTGATGAGGTGATATGTGATCAGCCAGTCTCTCGCGCTGTCTGGGTCCTCGGTACACGCCGCTCGGTTGACGTACGCTCGAGCAGCGTAATGGGCCGCTTCGTTACCGGGATTACTGAATGGGCCGCTACCGAGACTGTTTGGATGAGGTGAGGGTCCCTAGTTAGGGAAATCTGTGGCTTCCGCGGCAGCTCGGGCCCAATTAACGAGAGCTCTGTGGCTCTCTAACGTACAGCAGTCGAGCAGAGAAGCCTCCCAGCTCTCCCGGGTAGGTGAGGGGAAAGAGGAGTAAGCAGGGTTAGAGGGGTATTGCCACACATGTGGTACACATCCGTGAACGAACACCCACAACGCGCATATTCCCTGTTAAAAGCCGGATTAAAATATTGAAGCACTTTCGGGCACAATATAAGCGAAGGAGACAACGCTCCTCGTTTTTGGTTAGCGCTTTCGCACGGGGGGGAAAGTGGCTAATCTGTCTTTGATATTGCAGCGGGTAGACGACGACGACGACATTGAGTGTTTGAACGAGTGGACGAGGAAGAAGACGAGAACTCATCTCTGGCTGTGTTCTGAGTGCCGCCCATAGCCGTTCATTCGTTTTTGTAAATAACTGTAAATATATTCTTTCCCGCAACATATACGGTGGAGGTGCGGCTTTCCTCTACACCTACCGAAGACGGAGCTCCGCAGCGGCCGCCAGCTGACTTCGCTCCCCATGACGCAAGACGCCTCCCAGGAAACATCACAATCGGCAATGCCATCGCTCGTTCTTTCTTCCCCTCGTGACCCTGGGACATTTTCTGGCACCGACAACGTTGACGTGGGCGACTGGATCAACATGTATGAACGCGTGAGTACGTACAACCGCTGGGATCCGACTCTTATGCTCGCGAATGTCATCTTCTATCTAAAAGACACCGCCCGCGTCTGGTACGAGACTCACGAAAATGATTTGACCAGCTGGGACGTCTGCAAGCAGAAACTGCGCAAGCTGTATGGACGGCCGCTCGGCCGAACACTCGGCGCTAAGAGGGAGCTTGCGTCCAGAGCTCAAACGTCTACGGAATCCTATGTTTCCTACATTCAGGACGTGTTGGCCCTCTGCCACAAAGTTGACAATAACATGCCCGAATCTGACAAAGTGGGTCACGTGTTGAAGGGGATCGCCGACGGCGCCTTCAACCTGCTCGTCTGCAAGAACTGCACTACAGTCGACGGCATTATTAAGTAATGTCGCCGCTTCGAGGAAGCTAAAAGCAGACGTATTAGTCAGCCGTACACACGCCTCCCCAACACGGCTGCGACTTGCTCATGTGAAGACCTGCTGCACCGGCAAACTCCTGCGCCTCCAGAAAATGTGACCCGCATCATTCGACGCGAACTCGAAGCTATGTCCCCTGCCTCCCTGCCTCTACGTGATGGCGACAACCACTTGCCCACCATCTCGATGGTACAAGCCGTCGTCCGTCAAGAGCTTGCAAACCTTGGTCTCCAGCCCGTCAGCCCTGTGCGTCCTTCATCACCACTCGACATCACTGCGATTGCTCCTGAACGACCTTCCTACTTCGCTCCACGTCGCCGTAACCCTAACGACTGGCGGACACCCGACGACAGACCCATTTGTTTTCTCTGCCACCGCATTGGCCACATCTCCAGTCACTGTCGCAATTATTGGTCTCGTTGTAGCACATACAGTCATCTAAGCTCTCACCACGACGATGACCAGCCCCGCCACTTCACGCCCCCTCGAGCCCAGCAGAGTGCTACCGTTGACGGCCAGATTTCCCGCTCCAGCCGCTCCCCGTCCCCCCTGCGTCGGCAGTCACGTTCGCCCCTACGCCGTCGCTCCTCTCCTGGCCCCTACGGACGCTCGCAAGCGGAAAACTAGACGCTGCAGTGTCTGCAGGTGATGCTGCAGTACAACCCCAGTCCCAAAATCCTCGCTTAGCCCTTCGGGCACACCAAAATTTGCTCGCTATTCTTGTCGATGGAGTCCCTGTGAGAGCCCTGATCGACATGGCCGCGCACGTGTCCGTCATGAGTTCCACCCTACGACGCCGCCTCAGAAACGTACTGACCCCTGCACCCACAGCCGTTCTCCGCGTTGCCGACGGCGGAACGCCTCCTGTGGTTGGACTATGCACAGCCCTTGTGACCATATCCGGCCGCCATACATCCGTTCTATTCTCCGTTCTGGACCAGTGCCCTCTTGACGTCATTCTTGGCCTCGACTTCCTGTCTGAGCATTCAGCCCTCATCAACTGCGCCACCAGTGTTGTCCAGCTTGACCTTCCTCTTTCTGCTGAGTCGCCGTCCCCAGTTGTACCTCGTCTTTGTGCTGTCGACTTTGTCGTCTACCGCCTCAAGCCGCAACTTACATTTCTTTCTCATCTGTTCCCCCTGTCCCTGATGGCCCCTACGTAGTCACTCCGGACCTTGACGTTGCCCTCACGCGAAGTATTGCGCTTGCGCACACTGTCTTTACAATGTCGGAAAACCGTGCGTACCTTCCGGTTCTGAACTATGGCTCGTCTATCCAACCCCTCCCGCAAGGCATCTCACTCGCCACGCTGTGCCCTGCTGCCGAATGTGTCATATCAGTGGTTGACAGCTGCTTACCTTCCACTCATCAATGCCTGTTGCCTGCGGCAACATCACCAGAGAAACCAACGGATGACTACGCCGACATGATCTGTTCTGACCTACCAGCGATGCAAGCTCACGATCTTAGGTGCCTCTTATCATCTTTTCGCGACATCTACGACTTTGATGCCGTGTTTTGACTCGTACCTCTGTGGTGACGCATCGGATAAACACCGGTGATGCCGCTCCTCTCCACAGACGTCCGTACCACGTGTCCAGCACTGAACGCACCGTCATCAATCAAGAGGTCGATAAGATGCTCGCAAAAGACATCATCGAGCCCTCGTCAAGCCATTGGGCTTCTCCAGTTGTCCTGTTAAAAAAGAAGGACGGCAGCTGGCGCTTCTGCGTTGATTACCGGCACCTAAACCGCATCACAAAAAAGACGTATATCCTCTCCCGAGGATCGATGGTGCATTAGATTGCCTCCACGGCGCCAAATATTTCTCTTCAATTGATCTTCAATCGGGGTACTGGCAAATTGCCGTAGATGAAAAGGACCGTGAAAAGACCGCCTTCGTGACGCCTGATGGCTTATACCAATTTAAAGTCATGCCACTCGGACTATGTAACGCGCCGGCTACCTTTGAACGAATGATGGACTCCCTTCTTCGCGGCTTTAAGTGGTCTACCTGCCTCTGCTACCTAGACGATGTTGTGGTTTTCTCGCCTACTTTTGCCACGCACCTCGAACGTCTCTCCAGTATTTTGACAGTGTTTCGTAACGCCGGACTCCAGCTGAACTCATCGAAATGCAAATTCGGTCGCCGCCAACTCACTATTCTCGGACACCTGGTTGATGCTTCTGGTGTACGCCCAGATCCAGCCAAAATTCAAGCCGTGAAGGAGTTTCCTCTTCCTAGGTCGTCGAATGATGTGCGCAGCTTTGTCGGCTTGTGCTCATATTTTCGACGTTTTATCAAAGATTTCGCCGGCATCGCTCGCCCCCTCACCGATTTTCTTAAGAACGACACCCCCTTTATCTGGGGCCCTGCTCAAGAAAACTCGTTTTCCTCCCTCTTTCATTTGCTAACCTCTCCGCCCATCTTAGCCCATTTTGACCCGTCGTCTCCCACAGAGATTCGCACCGACGCCTCCGGATATGGGATCGGTGCCGTGCTAGCCCAACGTCAACAGGGCCAAGATCGCGTCATCGCTTATGCCAGCCGCCTACTTTCCGCTGCAGAGCAAAATTACTCCATTACTGAGCGCGAGTGTCTCGCCCTTGTCTGGGCTGTCGCTAAATTCCGCCCGTACCTGTTCGGCCGCTCATTCACTGTCGTCACTGATCACCACGCTCTCTGTTGGCTGTCTTCACTAAAAGATCCCACCGGTCGCCTTGGTCGCTGGGCTTTGCGCCTTCAAGAGTATTCATACTCTGTCGTGTACAAGTCCGGTTGTCACCACCAGGATGCTGACTGTTTATCCCGATACCCTGTGGAGCCACCTGACCTCGAAGACGCTGAGACCCTACCCTGCCTCTTAGCAATCACTGCTCTCACCAATATCGCCAACGAACAGCGCAACGACTCATCTTTACAACCGATCTTTGATGGCCTCCGCTCTGCAAACCGATCTCCGTCTCTGCAACTTTATGTGCTCCAGAATGCATTTTGTATCGCCGCAACCTACGCTCCGACGGTCCACCGCTGCTCCTCGTCATACCCCAACATCTACGTTCTTCTGTCCTTGAGGAATTGCACGATCTGCCGACAGCCGGCCACCTTGGCGTGTCCCGCACGTACGCTCGAGTGCGGCACCGCTTCTTTTGGCCTGGTCTGTATCGTTCCGTCAAGCGTTACGTTGCCGCTTGCGACCTGTGTCAACGTCGGAAAAGGCCCTCCACTTTGCCTGCCGGTCTCCTACAACCCATCGACGTACCTCCGGAACATTTTCACCGTGTTGGCCTCGACCTTCTTGGCCCTTTTCCCACGTCCCTCTCCGGCAACAAGTGCATCGCTGTCGCAACTGAATATACGACTCGGGGAGGGGGGGTCAATGTAGGCCTAGAATTCGGCTTGAGGTGGGACGAACACCGCTGATTGAAAACTTTAGGATTGTACACTGGCTGCACAGTGAAGACGACTACACGAGCCGTGTTGTTATCAGTTTGATAAAGTCATGCAGCCCATACAGCTCATGGCTCATGATAAACACGTTTGTTAAGCACAGAAAAGATGCTTTAAAGATTACTCATTAACGCAATATTGATTTCCTTCTAGTTTCCGACCTGCTTTGAAGCAATATCGCCCCATTATCGTTAACACAAAGAACATTACATTATCCATCTTTGGTCAGATTTATTCTCAAAGATAATGTCTTTCTTTATGACTGGAACTCAGCTGAAATGCCGCGGTGTTGAAAAACGAAGAATGTTGTTTTTTTGAGGTTAAATGCATTCTACGTGACTTGTTTCGTAAAATACGGATTGCTTACAGCACCTTTCGCGCAATCCCAATAAAATGGCCATGAGCTGAAACAGGAAACTGTGATGGACAAAGCAACCAAATATGACGATGATAAATGAAGTGCGCTCATACCTACTACATGAGTACATGAATCATGTCAGAACAAATGTGGCGATTATTTTATCCATAAATTAATGTGGTTTCTTTGAAACCATGCCTTAAACCAAGTTACTTTTGCCTTGAGCCGCCGTTGATAACATAAAACGGCGAAATAAAAGCTTATTGTCACACAACTGGAAAACAACATTTTGGCGTTTTATGCTTCTCTTAACTCACTACGTATTCAAAGTTCTCCAAGAAGAAGAAATTGTTTTAGTTTCTAGTCGAAAACGGCAAGCTATAGCTAACTTCCTCATTAAAGCAGTCAAAATAAAGATTTATTTGAACCGCACTTCATACAACTTAACGCGCGACAAACGCGCAGCATTTTTAGATTGATCGAGACAACCTGATACAAACACTTTAGATGACAGCTCGAAGTTTCCTCTTTCGATATGAAGCTTGCATGCCCTCCCATAACAATCATCGTCATTTCCCTGATCAGTGCCAATTTATGTGCCATAAAAATTTTTGTTCTTTTGTGAGCCTGTTGCTGAAATTACGGACATATTCAAGACGCCGCATGTGCTCCTGAAAACAGGCGCTGGTTGGGGCAAAACCTGAGCTCTCTCATGTTGGCTAACCGCTGGTAGTTTTTAGATTGTGCTACCATTGCAAATTTTTAACGCGAAACATGAAACCATGAAGTGAGAATAATTCAAGAAGTTAAACTATGCTCATCATGCTGAATTTCATACTGAATTTAGCCGTTTTATTTGCTAAGCTTCAATGCCCTTTACCGTGGGGCATGCAAGACCAAAATCTTCTGCATGAAAACATCTTGTCCTTTTTTAAATCATCCGCTGGTGTATCTCTCAAAGCGTGTACTTATTTCAGATGAGATACTTAAAGCCCCATTAGAAAAAATTTTTTTTTGAAGATTGTGCCGCGAAAAACACATCAAAGTGGAAGTTCTAACATTAATATTTATTTTTTTAAGATTGAAAGTGGGTTAAAAATTAGGGCGAAATTTCTGTAATGATATCAAAATATGTCGTTTAAGTGCGGTAAATATAGCTTTCGGAGTTTAGTTTTGGTATTCAGTTCTTCGCATAATTGAAGCATTGCAAATAAAGTTTGTACCTCACTGTATTGCTACTGAAGGATTGCTCTGTAGAACTGACAGCTAGAAGGAGATGCAGTACATAAATTCGGATCTAAGATTTATTTTCACATTGGTATCGTAATCAATACTGTGAACAGCGATTCTATGAACGAAGCGTCGCGATAACGCGTGTGCTCTGTTCCCTAGGATGGGCTAGTTGTTATATCGTGCTCCTCAAATATTTGGTGAAGGCGTCTGGTATACTCCGTTCACACCACAAGTTTCAGTGTGGTCTTCAGGCCGCAACTGTAACCATGGTTCAAATCGTTTAGTTGCAGATTGCTACTGCCGCCTTTCTGGAGGCCGTGACTCTTCCCCGTAACACCGTTACTTTTTCTCCCTTCAACAACACTGACGTCGACTACTAGCTTATCTCATATCTACGGGACACAGCCTGAAATACGCGGGTTCCTATCATGACGCTTGTGAATGTAATCTTATACCTTAAGTCCACAGCCGTGGTGGGGTACCAAATATGGTGGCTCCCACAAAGTGGACGCCGCCATGACCGAGTCAGACAATTTAGGCGATGTGCTCGAAGAAGTTGTGCTCGTTGGTAGTCATGTCGCTGTCTACAAAGACTACACTAATATGGACGCTATCTTCGGGGAGGAAGTTGGGAATAATTCTCCAGGGACTCACAGGGGCTCCGAATAATAATAATAATAATAATATTAATAATAATAATAATAATAATAATAATAATAATAATAATAATAATAATAATAATAATAATAATTGGTTTGGTTTTTGGGGAAAGTAAATGGCGCACTATATCTGTCTGATATATTGTTGGACGCCTGAACCGTGCCGTAAGAGAAGGAATAAAGGCGGGAGCGAAAAAGAAACGAAGAAAGGGGTGCCGTAGTGGAGGGCTCCGGAATAATTTTGACCACCTGGGGATCTTTAACGTGCACTGACATCGCACAGCACACGGGCGCCTTAGCGTTTTTCCTCCATAAAAACGCAGCCGCCGTAGACAAAATCAGAAGAAGAGAGCCCAGGTCAGCCTTCAGTGCTGAGCGAATGCCCATTTCGACGAGGGGAAGGTGATCGGACCAGCATTCCCTTTGCTGAGAATTGGTGAGGGTAGCCTTGTCGGAGGAGTCGTTCTACCATATATGTTTCAGACGCCCAGGATATTGGCAAGAGCGGTGAACATGCCGACTGAAGCTGCTGTCTTTGTCAGTTATAACAACAGAGGTACAGCCGAAACGAAACACTCACCCGGTAATTAAAGATGTAGCAAATGTCTATTCCGCGGTGTCAGTTTTAATCAAAGCCTTGGGCCAGTTCGTTAAGCGATGCACAACAAGGTCTATGTGGACTTGGGGAGAACCTTGCGTCAAGACATCGAAAAAGAGACGCAGGGTGACGGTTTCCCGTTGAAATTTGACGCGCTGACACTGAAGGCAGGTTCAAGCCCAGTGACATACGACGGCATTGATGCTTGACCAAAGGAAGCGATCGTTGAGCAGTTTCTGCGTTGCACGAATGCCAGTGCGGTTAACGTGGTGCTGTTGGTCAAAAACTGAGCGACGGAAAGCGAAAGGCACGAAAGGCCGCGGGACACCAGTGAACGCCTCGCACGCCGTAATGTCTGGTAGTTGCAAGTTGCTATGATTGGCCTTCAAGGGACCTAGAAAGGGGGTCCCTATAAAGGTGCGATATGTCTGGGATGTTAAAAGGCAACGGTTCATAATTATCCCCAGCAAGAAATATTTTAATTCGTTTTGTGGAAGCAGAGGTATATGCATACAAAATTTGAACTTCCGCGTCTTCGCGCCTTTCCCTCTCCTCTCGCAAGCCAAAACGGCGGCGCTCCTCTGCCGGCCCCACTCACTTGGCCCCTCCCCTACCTCTGCCTTCTGCGGCACGCGCGGAGTGCCCGCGGCTGCGATAGCCCGTGACGTCTGAAAGACTTTGGCGCTTTGAACCAATGATTACCCCCGGCTGTGACGTCATTTGCAAGACGTGACGTCGTCTGCCGGTATTCGTGCGAAAGCCTGGCACCGCGCATCGCCTCATGGTGCGAAAGAAATTTTTAAAAATGTATTGTAAATTTCCCGCCCACTTCTCAGGTCTCATACGCGGCATGGACGCTCGGTGGCCTCTACTCTACATAGTACCAGCATTTTAAAGCCAAGCTTAAACACCCCTTTCTGTGGCCCTTTCACGTGATAAAGCATGTCCATTATTTCGACGGCTACTTGATAATTTGGTAGCGATAGCTCAATACGGTAGCATTTCGATCCTTCAGCGTGGCGGCACCGTGGCACTGACGGTGTTGCCACCCAGTGGCTGCGCCGCCACGCTGTCATGTGGTTGGTCACGTGGTGCGGAGAAGCTGCCGGCGGCGCGGCGCTGTGGCTGATCACCTGGTTCGACACGTGGTTGGTCACGTGACCAAGTTCCACTCGGCCAGCTGTATCTATCGCGTTAATCCAGATTTAACCAGTGCTAAACCACCGCCACTTTTTTAGGAATGACCAAAAAACTCGCGGCCTAGAGGGGACGACTTGTTCGCAGTTTTTGAAACCACTCTTTTTCGCGTGAGCTAACGAGAGAATTTTCAAATAAAAGGGAGCAACGATGTCTGTATATGATTGTTTTATTTCGAGGCTATCGTACGGGATGTCGCGAGGAGCACCGAGCATATACAAGCTATTTTTCCTCCACATCTGTGCACTCCGAGATCACCGAACAGCACAATGCTTAAGCTGCCATCAAGAATGCCATTTTCAGCTCGTGCTAACAGCAGTTGCAGACATGTTTTCACGCACAAAAGGAAGGTTTCAAGTCTGCTCGCTCTCAGAAGTCAGTTTCGCTCATTGTACTTCAAGGGCTGAAAGATGGTGCAGAAAATAAATGTAAAATAATAATACTAGCCTTTCTTTCGATCAACGCGATGAGTCAGGCTGCGGAAAAATTGCTTGGTAGCTTCCCTAGTTCCTGCCTCCCTTATCCCCCGATATAAAATATCTAATTTCTTCATCAAGGCAGAGTTCTGCAGACAGCAAAACAGAAAATTTCAATTTTTGTTGCACAAAAAAGGAAACAGTCATCGCAAGCACCTGCGAGACATAAGCAAAGCCATCACAAACATCTGCTGGCCACAAGGAAGGGTAATCCAGATGCAAGAGAGACATTGCTGTTGTACCGTATATTCAACAGGCTTCCCATAAACTGAATCGTGTCGCGCTCAGGATGGAAGTTCATGTTATTTTATCAGTCCAGAGTCGTTGTGCACAGACGTTTACTGCTCAGGGCCTCGCGCTGTTTTTCGTTGCTGAAAATGGCATCAAAATGCATTTTTGTTGCTTGCCAAGGGCATATTGTTTATGATTGGCCATTTTGCTTGGCGCCTTATAAGCCGGCCACGCAGGGCAATGCATAATTTATCTCCTCAGACAGCATGCTTCGCATCTAGAAGCCTCCCCGAACAACCACCTGGAAAAACACTACAAAGTGTGCAAAGGGTCGTTGGTTACCAGTTTTTGCTAGGTCCGTCATCCTCAGGCATAATTCCGATGTAAGGCAAGAGAAATCTTTGCAGCCTAAGCTATCGCGCACAATGTGGTATCATGTTCCATCAAACCTTCAGAATCCGTGTCTTGCCATGAGTTGGCGTTTCAATTACGGAATGTCGAGTTTAGGTGTCTTTGCTTTTAGCGATGTTTTCTTCTTTTTTTCCTGCTTCTGCGCAAGTCTACTTCACATATATGCAGGCGCTCGCGCTATAAATGCATCCAGTTCCCTCTCAGCACTTGCCTGTGTTTCTTCCCTTCTCTCCTGTTCCTATTGCGTTCTTTCGTCAGTGGTCTGAAATTGTGCAATGTGATCTTCTTTGCTAGCCATAAGGTCTATCAGAGGCTTAAGGAAATTGGCACATTTCGGAAGTCCGCGGCAGCGAATGTTCAGAAGGCGAAGAATTATTGATATTTTTAAGCCCCGTAGGGGGCGTAAAGTCAAAGTCATGAATTGCCTTGGCATTGCTGTCGAGATACCTAATATCTTGAGGATTGAAAAGACGGACACGCGAATTGTTACACCAAAGAGGCACTTGTTCCGGTCGACTACGAGGCCGTAATCATCTTTCCAGTGAAAAAACACGCCGGTGAGCTTCATTCTCGGGAACAAATATTGCTTCGAAGAGATCATCGATGTAAGCGAACGACAACTCGTGACCTCGCGTGACCTTGTTGATAGTTCGTAGATATGTCTACGCAGCTCTGACCAGTTCGCAAGGCATCATCACATTCTTGAAGAGGCAGAATGGTGTTGTAATCGCCGTCTTCGGAATGTCGAGGCTCCACATGAACTTGATGTTAAGGATTCACTAAGTCAACCTTAGAGAAGATCATGCGCCCAATCAGATTTGATTTCAAGTCGTTTAAATGAGGTAGCGAATTATAGGCGTTGGTGGTGCGGTAATGCCCACGTGGTCTCTAGTCGCCAGCATCTTTCTTTAGCACCATTTGGAGTGGCAATGCCCATTTTCTTGAGGAAGGACACACAATGCCGAGTTCAAACATGTGCTCGAACAACCGTAGAGACCGAGCAAAGACTCGGTGTCCCGAAGTCATGACGTAGTGGGTGGTCAAGTGCTTTACCGGTGGTCGAGTGCTTTACGACGCATAGGCTAGAGAGTAGTCCGCCACTCGATGAGCCAGTTCGGCAAGCTTGTCCAGTGACACATCACCCGCGGCCGCCGGGACAGGCAACATTTTCTGTGCAGGCCGCTGGAGAATCAACTAACGCAGCCCCTGGTCCTTCTAAACTGCGAGGGCTGCACTAAGCTGGCGCATGTGGCGGAAGGGCTGTGAAGGCCGGCTCTCCCCGTGCCCTTTAGCGATGAATAGGGGCTGGAGTCTTCAAAGGTCGGACTACAACATCCGACATACGGGCAATAATAGCCGCCTTCAACGCGTCAAGAGGGTTAGCCAGGTCCGGCGAGATAATGATATCTGCTAATTCCTCGGCGACGTCTGGTGGCAAGGAGGGCACGAAATGGAGGAAATTGGTCACCTGGCTGGTAATATTGTCACAGAGAAACTGTTGACGTATGCAGGGCTCGTTTACTTGTACGTGCAAGACGCTGTTGGAACGCGCAAGGCAGCACGCAGCTCGAGCGATGAAGACGAGGAGGTATCAAGCCCCGAGATGGCTCAAGGCTTGCCAAATGCCAGGTAATACAGTTTAGCCGCGATACGGCGCCACTATAGAAGTCAGTAGTGTGGCATTACTCCCCCTCTTTGAAAGACACCGACTCGGTGCAACGGCAATGGGAGGCAGAAAAACAAGGGTAATCGCATGTGTCTGGCGTACGGTGTAGACACGCGCGAGGCGCTAGCGGGCGTGGTACAGCTTCATCCGAGCGACGTGGAAAACATCGGAGGTCGGCTGTCTAGAAGAGCAAACGGTTCCCTGGGGAAGCACTTCATAGGTGACTTCACTGAGCTGGCGGAGCACCTCATGGGGGTTAAAGTATCGGCGTGGAAGCTTCTTAGAGCGCCCTCGCATGCGGATTGGGCTGCACACCCAGACTTGTTCGCTGGGCTCGTAACGCACACTTCGGTACCGGAGGTTATAGCGCCGAGCGTCGAGAACTTGCTGGTGCCGGATGCGCTCTCGAGCGAGTTTTCGAGCGGCCTCGTAACGAACGAATTGGGCAGCACCCATAAGAGAGGAGGTAGTGCTAGCTGGAAGCAGCACTGCATCCAGCATGGTTGTGGCTTCGCGACCATTTACTAAACGAAATGGAGTGAAGCGTGTTGTTTCCTGGACTGCAGTATTACAGGCAAATGTGCCGTAAGGCAGTATGGCGTCCCAGTTCCGGAGGTCCGCATCGACATAAATGGAATTCATGTCTGCGATCGTCTTGTTAAGCTGTTCGGTGGGGCCGTTGGTTTGAGGGTGGTAAACGGTCGTCTTGCAGTCACTGGTGCCGCTCAGGTGCATAACTTCCTGCGTAAGGGCCGAGGTGAACGCTGTTCTCCTGTCAGTTAAAACGATGGGGGATGCACTGGGACGAAGCACAATGTTTTGGATAAAAAAGTTCGCAATTTCGCCAGCGGTGCCATAGGGAAGAGGTTTAGTTCCACAGTATCGGCTGAGGTAGTCGGTGGCGACCACAATGTAGTGGTGACCCAGTGAGGACTCCGGAAATGGGCCGAGTAAGTCCCTGCCAACTTGATGGAAGGGGACCTGAGGCGGATCAATAGGCTGCAGTAGGCAGGCTGGCTCAGTCGGCGGCGTCTTGCGACGCTGGCGCTCACGGCAAGTTCTTACGTAAAGCTTGACAACTGCAGCAACCCTGGGCCAGTAGTACTTTTGCCGTATTCGTGCCAAACTTCCACAAAAACCCAGGTGACCACAAGATGGGTCATAATGGCACGCCTGATGAACTTCGTCCCGAAGAATAGGTAAACAGCTTCCGTCGGGCTGTAATATTTCTTATACAGGATGCCGCCGCGTAAAAAGAACGACGACAATCCGCGTGAGAAGATTCCCGGTCGAGACTGAGCGCTTCCTTCCAGATACTCAATGTGTGGCCGTAGCTCACTGTCGTCTCTTTGGTGTTAAATCAGAACGGAAGTGGAGACCGAGCCAAGAAAAACTTAATCGTCGTCGGGGTCAGCTCGAGGGTCCTCGATAGAAGCACGAGACAAACAATCGGCATCACTGTGCTTCCTACCTGACTTATAGACGATGGTGACATCGAATTCTTGAAGTCCAAGGCTTCAGAGTGCAAGCCGTCCCGAGGGATCTTTGAGGTTCGCCAGCCAACACAGCGACTGGTGGTCACTGACGACCCTGAAAGGGCGGCCATATAAGTACGGGCTAAATTTGGTCACTGCCCATACAATGGCTAGGCATTCGTTTTCGGTGGTGGAATAGTTTGCCTCAGATCGTGACAAGGTGCGGGTGGCGTATGCGATTACGCGTTCGAGACCATCCTGCCACTGCACAAGGACCGCACCGAGGCCGATGTTGCTGGCGTCTGTGTGCAGTTCAGTGGCGGCCGACTCGTCGAAGTGTCCAAGGATGGGCGTAATTTGGAGTCGAGTTTGGAGGTCTTCAAAGGCCTTCTGTTGCTCCAGACCACAGAACATTTCGGAATCTTTCGTGAGGCGGGTGAGAGGCTCAGCGATCTGGGAGAAGTTCTGCACAAAACGCCGATAATCGGCGCAGAGACCCAGAAAGCGGCGCACGCTTCGCTTATCGGTGGCCACAGGAAAAGCGGCCACGGCGGCTGTCTTATCGGGGCCGGGGCTAACCCCTTTAGCACTCATGATGTGGCCCAGAAACTTCAACTCTTCCAAAGCGAAGTGACACTTTTCGGGCTTCAGGGAAAGACCGGCCGATCAAATTGCTTCGAACACAGCGCGCAGACGTCTCAGGTCCTCTTCGAACGTATCAGATAAGATGACAACGTCATCCAAGTACACGAGAGAGGACTGCCATTTCAGATCGACAAGAACGGTATCCATCATCCGCTGGAAGGTTGCAGGAGCCGAGCACAGGCCGAAAGGGAGCACCCGGAATTCGTACAGACCGTCCGGTGCAATAAAGGCGGTCTTTTCCCGGTCGCGTTCGTCCACCTCGATTTGCCAATAGCCGCTGCATAATTCTAGCGATGAGAAGTACTTGGCGTGGCGCAGCCGATACAGGGAGTTATCAATGCGCCGCAGAGGATAAACATCCTTTTTTGTGACTTTGTATAAACGTTAATAATCAACGCAAAACCGTAGGGTTCAATCTTTTTTTGCTACCAGGACAACAGGCCACGTCCACGGGCTCGTCGACGGCTGTATCACGTCGCCCTGGAGCATTTCTTGAATTTGACGGCGAATGGCACCACGATCCTTCGAAGAGATCCGGTAAGGCGGCTGACAAACGGCCGCTGGTTGGCGTCGACTATAATTAGGTTCTTTGTGAGTGGTGTCTGCCTGACCTTAGAAGTCGAGGCGAAACAGTCACAGAAAGACTGGATAATGCTTTCGAGGCAGCGTTTCTGATTGGACGGGAGGTTCGGGTTCACGTCAGTTTTTATGAGAGTGGTCGGTGCCTCCACTGATGCCGAGGCTGTCGCGCGGATTCGCTGAATTCTTCTAAATACGCCATAACTGTTCTTGCAGGCGAACACTGAGGTTCACAGCCAAAATTGGTTACCAAGAGCTCGGTTCGGCCATTGTTCAGCTCAACAATTCCGCGAGCAACACAGCCTTGCCGACCAAAGAGCAGCGACATGTTGGTTTCAGCGATGCCACGAGTTCCATTGATGTTGTCGCAACCTACGGTAACAAACATTCTAGCTCTTGACGGGATTAATACGTGGTCGTCAAAGACTGGTTACTTAGTCCCGCGTGGCTCGGGATCGCCGCCAACAGGAGGTTGAGTGGAAAATGACACGACCAGCTCCTGAAGGTTGATGACAGCACCGTACTCCCGAACGAAATCCAGACCACGTATCAGGACTTTGGCGCACTCGGGCAGCAGCAAATAAAAGCAACCAGGGAAAGTAGCACCGCGGATCTGGATTCGTGACGTGCAGACGCCAATTGGCGTAACCACATGGCCGCCGGCGGTGCGGATCTGTGGTCCAGACCAAGGAGTCAGACCTTTCTGAGGGCCGTGGCTAACCGCCTGCTCATTACAGAAAACTCAACGCCGGTATCCACAAGTCGGTATCCACAAGTGCGGTCACATCGCGATTATCAGCGATTACTGGGATTTCGGCAGACGCCAGTCGGTCACAGCACGTCGTTGTCGTAGTGCTCGTCGGGTGAGGTCCTCGTCGGTCGGATCGTAGCCGCGAATCATCGGGTGGAGGCTCTTTACTTGATCCAATAGCGGCGGCCCTACCCCGGGGGACGCCGGCTTCAGTTTTCCCGATGTGGGGACGCGCCTCTGAACTGGCTAGAAAAAGACGGGCAGCTTGGCGAAGAAATCTGCCTTGGGGATGGCGACCGGGACTGGCGTCGCCGCGAGGTCGTTGGCTGTACATTATTAGACAGATACTGCTCGATTTCCCGCGGCCGTTCACCGTAGCGTGGTCGAGGTGCGTCAGGTGGAAACCCCTTTAAGCCCATTCTGCGGAAGGGGCAGTGGCGGAGGATGTGGCCGGGCTCCCCACAGTGATAGCAGAGCGGCCTATTGTTTGCCGTACGCCAAACGTGCCCTTTGCTCATGGTGGACCGGGGCTCCTGTGGTACGACGGGTACAGCTGCAGTTGGGTACCGCAGTGAAGGCACAGGAGTGTAAGGGGGAAAAGGCTTGTCTCACTGCCCCAGGACGACTTTGTAGTGCTTGACTGTATACCATCACATAGGGCGCTGGCTGCGGAGCTGATGGTGACTGAACAGCTCGCCGGACTTCATCTCTGACCACGTCCGGTATGGTAGAGACGCTGGCCTACGGAGCTTCGAAGCGAAGTTTCTCGAGTTCTTCGTGCACCAGGCTCCTCACAAGCTCTTGAAGCTCCTCAGTGGGTAGCGACGTGGGCGTACAGTGGTGAGCGGCTGCTACACTAGCCTGACGGCCGTGGTGCGCGCCCGTTCATGCAGAGAACGCTCCATGCTTGTTGCCTCCTTGGCAAAGTAGGCCACCGTTCTTGGCGGGTCACGTACCAGTCCGGCAAACTATTGCTCTTTGACGCCGCGCATTAGGTGGCGTACCTTCTTGTTCTCGGGCATAGCAGGGTCGGCGCGATTGAAGAGTCTCTTCTTGTCCTCGATGAACATGGCGACGCTGCCGTTCGGCTGCTGCGACCTTTATTGCAAGGCGATTTCAGCCTTCTCCTTTCTTTCGCTGGTGTTGAAGTGGCTAAGAGCGCTCGGCGAAAGATCTCCAAGTTAGTGAAGGAAGCTTCGTGGTTCTCATACCACATCTTGGCCGATTCCTATAGTGAGAAGTACACGTTCCGCAATTTGCGCTCGCCGTCCCACTCGTTGAAGCCGGCCACACGGTCAAAGCTGGCCAACCCGTCTGCAACGTTCTCACACCTCTCACCGTGGAATGATGGGGGCGACCGAGGTGCGTGAAGGAAGAGCGGCAGGGCATTCCCGGAAAGCTGGCCTGTCTGGCTAGCCGTAGCGGACGTCATGGCCCTTGCTTATCTTGCGTGTTGGCCGAACTCTGGTTGTAGGCCTCGCAGGCAGCGGCTCGCCTTGTGGACTGGTGTTGTAGCCACGCGTTGAGAACTGACGTCAAAAGTGTCCTCGAGGTAAGCGTACATGGACCATTACGGAGCACCTCCACCAAATATGTCACCGATGAACGGTTCACGTACGCAGGGCTCGTTTACTTGCACGTGCAAGACGCCGTTGGAACGCGCAAGGCAGCAGGCAGCTCGAGAGATAAAGACGACGAGGCATCAAGCCCAGAGATGGCTCAAGGTTTCCCAACTGCAAGAAAATACAGTTTAGACGTGATACGGCGCCACTGTAGGAGTCAGTAGTGTGGCAATATGTCGCAGACGAAAATGCGCCTCGACATAGAGGAGTCACGCGCTGGGGCTATCGGGACAAAATGGGGGCATGTTAAAATGGTGGAATGCAGCCAACGAAGCGCCGATAGGCCGAGTGTCTTGCTGCTCGTCGCCATAGGCAGAAAGGGAGGAAAAGACGGTCGGGTCCATGACGGAGGGTTGAAGTTGCGTCTTAGATGCTGGGTCACAAAAGTTCTCGGAGCTTAGGCGAGGAAGAACCAGCCCTGGAGGCGTTGTGTTTATAACTGGCCTTTTATTACAATGCACGCGCTGAGAGGATTATAAGAAATGATTCCTTCATTTACATTAGCCGGAGCGCAACGTGTCGTGGACTGCGACCAGAAAGCGATGCGAGGGCGCCACAATATCTTCAAAAACACTAATCTTGGTTTACCTGCCTGGGGGTCGATGTGACCGGTGGCTTTCCCTGAAACAAGCAGGTTGGCACGCATATCGTGGGATGGATGTAATTTCTACGCATTCTTCTTTTTGCCTTCTCGCTCAGGAATTGAACAACCACGTCGTGAAACTAGACGACCCACTTGCTGTAAAATACACTGCAGTAGCCTGGCACCTGGCATCGTTCGAGTGGTAGAAATGCTTTCTATGGGTGACCACTGACAACCTACCAGGTTTCAAGGGAGATTAGGCTAACTGCGTTTCATACCCATGTCACACGGCCGACTTGGAACTCTTTTGACCTAAAGAAGCGCGAGGGAATTTCGCCTGAATATATTTGTTGGCGTGTTACACAGCCTCTAACGAGCGTTTTAATGGATATTCCAGGAGCACATTAGGCGCTGTTTATTTCGTGCAAACGCTTAAAAGAATAACCTTCAAAACAATTGAAACGTTTTAAGGCTTCTTTTTTTCCCATTATGATATTATCTAGGTGTATTATTTGAATTATCAAAGTTGTCTCGAAAAGTAAAACGAGCATGTCCTCATCATTGTTACCTAATTTTCGGCTCGGCTGGCCGCTGTGTGCTTACGCGCTGTTGTTCCTTCTACCGGTTGCCACCGCGGTTCGGATGTGTTCGCTGTTTTACGGCAACTATGCTCTGTGGAGAACTTTCTTTTTCCTTGCGTGTGTGTTTTTGCTTTCAGTCATGAGTGGCGGGAGCGAACGCGTAAATAAGAGGTGTGAAATCACCCTGACTATGGCAGCGCTTCTTTTGTTCTCATAAGTCTCTAGCATTTTGGACGCGGCAGAAGCGGGAACTTCACCAAGTGACACCGCGTGTACCACTTTTGAGCTGTCGTCTGTAGAATTCGCTAGAGGACATTAATGAAGCGAAATAGTGACTGTTTTTTCCGAAACAGGAGCGTGCGTTTAGTAGTACGCCTTCGCGGTTGGTCAGTCATTATAGTGCTCAAGTGGTGACCCGAAATAAGCGGGTTCGATCTCAGCCACAGCTGTAGTGTATCGATGGAGGCTAAATACTTGATGCGCGTCTACTGTGCTATGTCAGTACGCGTTAAAAACCCAGGTGGTCTAAATCATCCCCTGTACTCTCATTCCAGCAAAAGCCGCGAAGTCATGCAAATTGTCGGCAGTAAGGAATGTCAAGATACCAGCAATAAAAAGCTGGATAACGCATTCCAACGGCTTCTCCATTGTCGAGCCGAAAATCGCTGCCATATATCAGCTCGAAGCAGAACCGTCCAACACATGTACTGCCCTAGCAAGTCGTCCACCTATATGCGATGCTGTGAATCCGAACTGCGAGGAAAGGTCGCCAATCGATCTTCTTATACCCTTTCAAGCGCGCAAAATGAACTGCACTAGAAAAAGTGCTTGAGTTTGAGCTTTTTATTTTTTACCACAGTCAAAATTTAACATGATAGAAACATACGATAAAACGCTAAAAAGGCACTCGAGCATAACTAAAGGGCGTAATATAACTGCACTCGCCGAAGTGCGCACTTAGGTCGGAGTGCGCTCATTGAAGACACTTTGACGGCCGAGTATGCAGCCCCGACGGTATTGATTTTTTGGAGATTAATATTAAAGATGCATATACGGGCTTTTTTTAGCTCTTAAGCATATTTTTTTCATGAATGTTTTTATCATAGCGACCAGCAAAACACCACATCACAAAAAATACCGTACTCCGTATTGTTGTTTGTCGTCTGGATTCTGGATGTGCAAGGGACTTGTTTTGAATTTGTACACTGTTAGCGTAAAACGTATTTATTGCGATCATGGCACAAAATAAGAATATGTATTTTTTAAGGGCTCTACAGCTGCCAACGAGTGTAGTTCTGAAGGTTACGCTAGTTATGCTTACAGACGGCCATTCTAAAAGAAATCCATTGAGCTACCTGATTTTTTCATAGATACGCGCGTACTTTGCTTTCCTGTTTAGCACCGCGTAGCGCGAATTGCATTTGAAGCGCACTTATGTTAAGTGCAGTTTATTTTGCTGGCTTTCAAAGGTATTCCTTTTGAAGAGGTCTTCGACAACCAATAAGCATGAGCACAAACCAAGATATGGTGCCCAGAGTGCTATCCACACGACTGGCAAAATCATCGCTGTGGTCGTAATTTGGCGCTCTCAACTGTACACTTACACCGAGCTACCATGCTTCCTTAATTTTTTCTTGTTCAACTACTGAAACAAAAAGTAAGCACTTGTTTTGTAATTACTTTCCTGCTCCAATAACAAACATGTAACAGTATTAGTAGACGTTTGCCTGTTACCAGAAAGGAACAATAACGCTACGAGAATGTGCAAATTTGAAGCCGTAAGGCTCAAAATTAACTAATTTTTTGTGAATACGAAGTTTACTATCGTGTTTCAGTAACTAATCGTCTACAGAAACTTCACTTGACTAATAATGACTCTCATCCTTTCGGTTCATGACACGTAGAGCTGAAACATAGTTGTTTGGCAGGAGGTTTTGGTGGTTTTCAAGTTTGTTTTTATTTGTGTACACGAACTTAGGAAGGCGCATTGTAAAATCCATCCCATTCATACTCCTTTAGGCTCAAGCTAAGCTGAGATCTGTCCAGACGGAAGCCTCGCTACCAAGCGCTGTCAATGTGGCAGAGGTTTTTTCGAACCGATAGTGATTTCGAACTGCACAGATGCGAACAAGTGCAAGACCGAAATGTCAACTTTTTCTTGTTTGAAAAGAAACCTGCGCTAATATTAAATGCATCTCACTAGTTCTCTGCAGCGGACCTGATCATGCACTGAAACTACAAAAATTGAACACCAGTAGTGCCCGCAACAAATCTGCCAGTTCTCTTCTGTCGGCGTCGATGACTTGCATGGTATAATTCTTGTCACCATGCTTATTTTCCAATCGCCATCTAAATTTTCGCTCGGCGACTATGTCTTTTGAAAAGTACAATGCACTAACAGGTAAGCTCTCATCACCCACTGCCGTTAAAAGCAAGGAAGTTAATCGACTTATGTTTTTATTTATCGTCTTACAACCTTTTTCCTTGCATACTAGAGTATTATCTGACCGACAATATATGCCTGTTTAGTACTAACCACAAATAGCGAACATTTGTTTAAAAAATTGTCTGCCTGGACTCTCGTTGTCACGTTTCATTAGATTGTCATGTGAAACCCACAAGGCCTCTGCATAAAATTAGGCAAAATAAATAATAGCAACCCTAATATTTAGCCTATTAACTTCAAAATCTCTTCCTTTCGGAGCCCTTCACTACGGCGTCTCTAATAGCCTGAGTCGCTTTCGGACGTTAAACTACCCATAAACAAACCAACCAAAATATTTTGCCTTTTAAACATTTTCTTTGAATTCAGCTTAAGCTGCGCCCTTCCTTTATCAATGGGAACGCACTAACAGAGCAGTATGTTGCACTGCACTGTTTTACAGAACGAAAGACTTAAAAAACTCCAACAAAAGACGCTGTGCAAAAAGTAAAGAACACCGACCAAAGGTTGTTGGAAACAAAATTTTTAGATCTTTCATCTTCCATACGGCACCCTAATTAATTCTTGAGGATAATCATACGACTATCGTAGCTTGATAATACGTAAGCTTTGATGACAATTCGTCGGGTTAGGAAGTAAATTGATGAAAAATTGAAAAGAAAATCGCCGCCAAAGGAGTTGTTGCTAAATAAGATTAAGACATTTTAGCGGCCATTGGGAAGCCTTGTTGACCATTGAAACAATTTGAAAGTAAACGAGAAACTAATGCCATTCATTGGTCGTTAACAAAATTAACAAGTTGAGGCTTCGGTGCGAAAGCAGTGTTACTCTTGGAGGCCTAGTCAATTGCTCGCCGTAGCTTCATGAAATCTAACTATTCGTGACATGTCAGCTCGTTGCATAATCAATTCACGTAAAAAGAACAAGGTGAACGCCAACAAAAGCTTCCAGAAATGTTCATACGTTTTGGCTTTCATACGGAAACCTCCATTATTCACGGTGCAAAACAACGGCATGGCTTTTTTTATGTCACCACTTTCTGTGCTGTTCTTTCGCTCAACTCTTTTGTCTCTCTTCACATTTTAACGCGAGATCGTCAAAAACTTCGTTCACAAAAAAAAGTGCAGTGTCGACGTTGTCGGCGTTGTAAGACAAAAATGATGAGCATGAATCTGGAAGGTGTTCCCCGGAGGGCAACCTAGAAGGCAGGTGGCCCACATGGGTCATACGACACCACATCAGCCTACCCACCGGACAGTAAGCAAACCACCCAGGGTGGTAGTTGTCAGTTAAATTTCATTTCATTTCATTTATTAATACCCTCAGGGCCGTTTTACATTACAGAGGGGAGTGATTAAAATGATAGCACAATAAACAAAAGCAAGTAACGCCACAAAAAATAAAAATACAGGTTGATTAAGCTCTTATTTATACAATGCTAGCCAGTGCATTTTTAAAGTGATGATGGTCTTCAATGCCGGCGATAAGTCCGGGAAGGCGGTTCCAATCCTGTTATGTGCGGGGAATAAAACTGTGGGAACAGGCATTAGTACGGCAAGAAATAATGCCGACTTTGAGAGAGTGGTCATCGCGGGCAGAATGATAGCACGGATCAGAGATTAGTTCATTGCGCAGGTGGGTGTTAATGAAGTATATTTTGTGAAAAAGACGAAGGCGAGAACTACAGCGGCGAGAGGCAAGTGACGGTAGATTTAAGGTTTGTTTCATAGTAGAGATACTGGCAGTCCGATTGTAGTTATGAAGAATGAATCGAGTAGAATTATTCTGAACAAGTTCGAGTGAGTTAGCTTAGCACAGCTCGGGTCCCATACAGAGGAGGCATACTCAAGTTTAGGGCGGAATAATGTTTTGTATAGGAGCAATTTTAGTGATACTGGGGCAGAAGAAAAATTACGTCGCAGATATCCTAGCATCCGATTGGCTTTAAATATTATATGGTTAATATGAAGGGACCATGTTAGATCTGACGTAAAATGTACGCCAAGGTAGCGGTAAGAAGTTACTGACTCATGAATAGTGTTGTTAAGAAGGTAAGCAGCTGGACTTGAATCTCTACGCGATACGCGCAAGACTTTACATTTATTGATATTAAGTGACATGAGCCAGTGATTGCACCAATGAAAAATAGCGTTGAGATCAGTTTGTAACGTGTTGACATCCCGGTCGCTAGTATGAATTTTCGCTATGAAAGAGCGACCTGCATCGCAAAGGGCCCACCGCTCGGTGTACCTGCTATTGCAAGGCAGTGCTGCAACGCTTAACCACTGCACCACTCCTTGAGGAGGGGTATGCGTACTGCCAGCGACCTTTGAATTGAAAGAATAGAATGTCCTTCTGCATATACGAGAGAGAGAGAAGTGGTAGAGGAAAGACAGGGAGGTTAACCAGAAAAATGTTCGGGTTATCTACCCTGCACTGGGGGAGAGGGATGAGGGGGCGAGGAGTAAATGAATAAGAAGTAGAGAAATGCGGTCCGTAGCAAGCACGACAGGCAATGACACAAGCACTGTAGGTCACGGGCCGCCGCAGCTGTAGCCTGCACTCTTTGAGGGCAGACGATTGCTGCGACCTGAGTAGAACAGATAGAGGGTCCTCCATCACAAGCCAGCGCAGACGTTTCAGTGTCAAGAAAGGCTGCTTGCCGCCGCGGCTTATAACGTTGATGGCAACGTAAGCATCGGATTTCTTCTCGGAAGGATGAGGCTGGAGGATGATTTGTGCCAGCTATTGCACAGCTGGAATCACTGAATTCAACAAATCCAGCATCTGCAGTGCATTCTGTGCTGCTGTCATGTGCATGCTGGAAAGCAGCACACGCATGGCATTCACGATTGGCTTCCGCATTGCAATCCTTTGCTCGTCTGTGGCCTGGTCCGGTTCCTGATCTACTACCCGACCAGCAGTAGGCTCAACACACTGGCTGCGCGGTGACTGTTCTATCATTGAGGGTGTGCAGTGCTTCGGGAGCGATGGCCAAGTCACTTGCCGGTCCCGGTCATTGACCGGAGTTGACTTGTGCTTGATTAGCAATGGGCTCGAGAATCTGAGTACGCAATACCTGCTTGGCCACTGCGGGTGTGTGTAGCTGAGGCAGGGATGGCCAAGGCCCGTCCTCGACAACCGTCTGTGCTTCGCCGGTCATATTGCTCCCAATCCTTAAAGTAGTATGCGGAGAGGGAGGACAAGTTGTGTAAATTCTTGGACAATCCTTTCCTATTCTCGCTACACTTTTAGAATGTATGTTACGCGGGCGACGACGTCGTCGCACCTTAGGGGCAGCTTCTTAGTGTGTGGAATTGTCTCTTGTATTTTGTTCGAGTATCGCCTAATCTCTTTTCAGGCGAGGACAATCTTTTGAGGCAGCGTGATGAGGGCCGCGGCAATTGGCACACGTAAAGACTGTTCTCGGCAAGAATCGGCGCTGTGTGGCTGAGTACACCGTGGGCACACGATGGGGAAATTGCACACACTACTCACATGTCCTATCTTCATGCATTTCTAGCGCTGGGAGGCTTCGGGAAGAAAGGCCTAACTGCATGCCGAAAGTGCCCAACCTTCACGTACATTGGAATGCAGTCGCCTTGGAACGTCAACTTGCAGCACTTTGTCCTCCCAAGACGCCAAGCTTCCAGTATGGCTACACTGTCGGTAGCGGGTTGA